>NW_024358500.1:0-91745 GCF_014805655.1 Passer montanus | reverse complement strand
TTTTTATTTTTTTTTATATATTTATTATAATTTTTTTTTTTTTTTTTTTTTTTTTTTTTTTACTTTCTGGACTTTTATGGAATTTAGACACACAGAGAAAAATATAGGACTTGGCTCCTGGAAATACTGTGCATTAGAGAGCTGCTACTGGTTTCAGACCTTCCTTACCTATGATGGGAGAAAAGGCAAAAGGGAGATTAGAGAACCCTGGAGCTGCAATTCCAACACGGTGGTTTTCAACCAAAGATTGAAGCAATACAAGGTACTGCTCTCCAACAGACCTGACAAACCAGAGATTTGGTTTAAGAAAGAAGGTAAAAACCTTCAGGCCTCACCACTATGCACTGATTGTGATGGAGCAACTACTTAAACCCCAGGAACTTTAATTTGCTTGGAGCTTTCTGGGGAGGAGGGAGTGGAGGCCGTGGGGATTTAGGGAAGGCTCAAGAGAAGAAGTGCAGCACTTGGTTCCACACATGCATCTGGAGCACAGCCCATTTCAACAAGGTAATGTGAGTCTGAGCCAAGTACACCATGTTGAGTTATCAGTATCTATTATTAACCTCAAAAAATTAACCTTAATGGTTAGCATAATGCTATGTTTTCACAACATCTGTCAGCAATTATTTGTATTTACTCGCACTGCAAATGCAGAAGAAAAGTCAGAGAAATAAACACCAGAATTCCCACCAGCCTTGTGTTTTCCCACAAAGAATCTCTAATCATTGCTGTTTAGACACTCACATTTGCTCCTTGCCCTCTCCAGTATGGAATTTCTTCCCAATCCTCTGTGACCAGTAACCATCAGTCCTCATTCACCCTGCAGCAAACAGGGACTAACCCCTCTGCAATTAGTGGTGTTAACTCCAGGGCTCTCATAGCAGAAATCAGAGCCTTTCCTTGGATTCCAAACAGCTCCTGCTCTCCCCTTGGCCATGCCTTACCCAGCAAAAGGAGCAGGGAGAGCAAGGGCTGTGCTCCAGTGGCACTCCACCTGTGCAAGGCAGGGTGAGGAACAGGTTAGCTGGGTGAAAAGTTCACTGCAAGCTGAGCTGTCTGTTTCTCTTGCCTAATTTATCCGATATTTGGCTAACCTTGCTCTGAACCCAGCCCCCAAGACCCCCTTCCTCTCATCCCTCCCCAGCGGGTTGGTGTCAGCCAAAGACGCCGCCTCCAATTCCCTTCTCCTGACCCTGCCCAGGGGAGGGGGCTGGGACCCGGGGCCAAGCACAGAGCAGGGCCTGAGCACTGCTCAGATAATCATTATTTATGCTCTAAACTTCAACGAGAGCAAACACACACACACAAAAAAAAAAACCCACAGTCAGCAACATTGCCTGACACGGTGTTCCAGCTTGTCAGCCTTCCCAAGGCTGGGTGGCACCCCCTGCACCCCCACCTGCACCCTCTGAGGATGCAACACTTCCTGAAGTAGCTTGGGATGGATCCTGATCCCCCTGGCACACAGCTCCCACATCCACAGCCTCCAGGATGCCAGTTAACCCAGGATGTCCATCACCTCCTTCTGCAGCTCAAGATCCTCAAAAGGAACCTGACAGAATTTAAATTTTGCAAAGCAGAGAGCAGTGACACAGAACATGAGCAGGGAGACCCTAAAGGGCTTTTCTCGCCCCAAATCCCATCAAGTCAGTGGAGGAAAGGCTGGAAGGTATCAAGATGTGCTACTATTCTTTTGAAAACAGGATTCCCTGATCCACAGACCTTTATGCATCCTTAAGCTGCAGAATACAGCCAAGGATTGTTCAGAAGCTGCTGTGCAGTTTCCCTTTCTCTGGTAATCAGCTTCCCACCCATCCTGTGCCCAAAAAATGGGTGGCAAGAGCCCTGCCAGTGCCCCTGAAGTGCAGGGCAGTGCTCTGGGGGTGCCCTCTCAGCACCTCTTGGCTGCACACGTCAGAGCCCAGCGCTGGTGATGCAAACTGCTGCAGAGGAACACGCGCTCCTGGCAGGCTCCTCTTGTTTTCCTGCTGGGCCCAGGACTGCTCCCAACACTCTTCAGGGCAGCACAAAGTGCATTTGATGGCTTCTCAATGAACTGGGCACAACTTCAGAGCAAGGCACAAAGCAAACCTGCTGAGCTGTCCCTGCTCCCTTTGGTGTTCAAGCTCCCCAGAATCCACACTCCCCCTCCCAGCTGCTGGCACCCTGCTCCCTCCTCCCTGCCTCTGTGACAGGGGGCTTAGGGTGTCCCTAAGATTCTGTGCATGGAGCAGAGCAAATGTTTCCTGTAAATCTTAACTTTATCATTTCTGACCTGGCAAAGAAGCTCAGAGCTGTGCCATGGCTTTGATACACCTCAGGTCGGGAGAGACTCTCACAAACAACTTGTTATTATTTTTACAGTCTGTGTCATCAGAGTGCCCAAAGCTCCATTACAGTGTGTGTGAACACACAAAGTTCCTGTCCCATTGGCAGAAACAGTCTGACAGCTTTACAATAAGTGGAAATTCCTTGTGGTCTAAGAACAAGATTAAACTTGTTTCTCTAGGTCAGCAGATGACCTTGCCTTGACACATGGCTTTGTTTCTCTGGCAGCAGTGAGGACTGGCCTAGCTCTGATGTGGTCACTAATTTAGTGACACCATCCGTGCCAAACTTCACCACTCCCACACCAAAGTAGCAAAATACCAGTTTACAAAGAGTACTTTGAAATAAAAATACCCAGGCTGTTAGCAAAGCATATGAGCCAGCAGCACCCTCCCCATCCAATGCTCCATGTTTTCAAGGCATGAAAATTGCTGAGAAGAGCCAAATAAGGTTGTCAAGAAGACAGGAAACTTCAGACTGCTACATAAATAAACTGAGGATACACAAAAACCCCTCAGCCCACGTGGCATCACTCCCCTGGTACCTGCATTCCTCAGCAGCAGGGCCAGCACAGGTACTCACCACTGCCTCAATGTAATGAATCTGTAAAATAACTGACAATGTATCATTTCCAACCAAGCAATCCTTTGTGCAAACTTTGTTATGGATTTTAACACCTTTTCAAAACTGCTGGAATTAGTCATGGGTGGGTAAAAAGGAACAGGATTGTTCCAACAGGTGAGAGAGAAAGTCAATCACAGAGCTCAGTGCCACAGATGCCTGTTTGCTCCTTCCAGCCATGGCACAGAAAAGCAAAAATACTTCAAAAGATGCCATACCAGAATAATTAAAGACAAGCTGTATGCAATGAAGCTCAAATTGTTTACAGGTGCAGCTTAAGAATCACCTAATTTGCAAAAAAGGACTGCACATAGTGGATGCAGCTATTTTAATAATTCAGCCCAAAACCCCAGAGTTTGTTCGTAACAGAAAAGAGCTTGTGAAAACCTAGAGAGACACAACTTTCACTTTAAAAATACAGGAGGGCAATTAACAGGTCAGACTCAAAGCTGTGTCCTCTTCTCCATGTATCCAACTTAGAGGCTTCTGTTTGTGGGGAAAAATCCCAAACAAGACAAGGAAAAAACCACAACAAACACGGAACCCCCAAAACCTCCATCTCCTGCTCCCAAAAAAACATCCCACATCATAAAAATGAAGGAGGGCAGCAATCAGAAATTCACACTTTCAGCCTCAGGCAGATTCTGAGGCTCCTGAGGAAGAATTTTACCCCCATGACTGCAGGGAGCCCCTGACAGACTCAATGCTCCCCTGCAGGCATCAGGGCACAGTCCCAGTGCTGCTGCTGTCAGAACAGGCTCAGACACAGCCCCTGAGCTCCAGGGACTGTGTGACACCAGGAGATCCAGGAATGATGCTTAACACAGGAATTAGGTGAGATCAGCCCAGCTGGCTGGTGCTGACAACACCAAAGTTGTGGCTTCAATCCCTCCACAGGCCATTCAAGAGTTGGACTCAATGGAAGACCCCTTTTGGGGGTGCCTTCCAATCCAGAAGAGTCTGGGATTCTAAATAAATCCAAGCACAGGGAAACCCATGACCCTGACAGGCTTTGGTGAGCTGCTAAGGATGGCTTGGGGTTCTGGGGTTTCTCCATGACCTGCCCCTTCCCACAGCTCTGAAAGGTCCCACTCGAGCCCCAGCCCAGCCCCGGGCTGCAAAATCCCAGGAGATAAATGTCTGAGAGCAGGGTGGCTGTGGAGCCAGCCAGGGCTGTTGTTGCAAGGCAGGGATTGTTGTTGGTCACAAACAAGGGTTGTTGTTGGTCACAAACAAGGGTTGTTGCTGATAACACGCCGTGAGAAAGAACAAGATGTGGCTGGAGAAGGGCCCGTGTGGAGGTAGGGCAGCACTTTCCTGGACAAACATCCTTGTTCAGGCTCCTGGAGATAAGCACAGCACAAGCACAGGCACAGGAGTGAGGCTGGGCAGGGGTCAGGATCACCAGAGACCCAGGAAGCCTCTGACCCATTTCCAGGAAGGTCTGAAAGAACATCTGTGACACCTCATCTGCCTAGAAAGTGAGAAAACAATCCTGACAATAGAAAGCCATTAAAGGGAACCTCCCCAAGTCTGAGAGGAATGTCAGGGCTGTTGTCACCCATTTTTTGGGCACAGGAACAGGATGGGTGGGAAGCTGTAGGTTACCAGGGAAAGGGAAACTGCACAGCAGCTTCTGAACAATCCTTGGCTGTATTCTGCAGAGTGAGCAGCTTATGGATGCATAAAGGTCTGTGGATCAGGGAATCCTGTTCTCCAAAGAGCAGCAGTAGCACATCCTGGGGGCATCATCAGCTGGACTGAAGCATCTGGGTCCATGCTGAAACCAAGAAGGACATCCCAGTAGCTGGATCAATCCTGGATCCAGGACTGGTGATCCTTTCCCTTTCCCTTTCCCTTTCCCTTTCCCTTTCCCTTTCCCTTTCCCTTTCCCTTTCTTTCCCTCTCCTTTCCCCTTTCCCATTTTCTTTCCCTTTCCCTCTTTCCCTTTCCATTTTTCCCTTTCCCTTTTCTCTTTCCCTTTTCCCATTCCCTTTCTCCTTCCCTTTCCCTTTTTCCTTCCTTTTCCCTTTTCCCTTTCCCTTTCCCTTTTCCCTTTTCCCTTTTCCCTTTCCCTTTTTCCCTTTCCCTTTTTCCTTCCCATTCCCTTTTTCCTTTCCCTTTTTCCCTCTCCCTTTTTACCTCTCCCTTTTTCTCTCTCCCTTTCCCTTTTCCACTTTCCCTTTTTCCCTTTTCCTTTTTCCTTCCTTTCCCTTTTTCCTTTCCTTTTTTCCCTCTCCCTTTTTCCTTTTCCCCCTCCCTTTCCCTTTTCCCCTTTCCCTTTCCTCCTTCCCTTTTGCCATTCTCATTCCCATTCCCATTCCCTTTCCCCTTTTCCCTTTCTCCTTCCCTTTCCCTTTTTCCTTTCCCTTTTTCCCTTTCCCTTTCCCTTTCCCTTTCCCTTTCCCTTTCCCTTTCCCTTTTTCCTTTCCCTTTTCCCCTTTCCCTTTCCCTTTCCCTTTCCCTTTCCCTTTCCCTTTCCCTTTCCTTTTCCCTTTCCCTGCTGTGCCCATTTATGACCCGGAGGTGTTTCCTTGCCCTGCAGGGATGTCCTGCAGGCCCTGAGCAGCCCCAGGGGCTCAGACAGACAGCCAGACATACAGCCAGCCAGCCAGACAGCCAGTGGTGCTGGAGTGGCTGCACAGTGACCTCAGCACCAGAGGGAGGACAGCACCCAACAGGAGCAGCTCCCTGGGCAGGCCCAGCTGGGCCAGAGCCAGCACCAAGCATCCCCAGCACCTACGGAGCAACAATGGCTCACATGTGGGATCCATTAGGGCACCTCGCAGGAATTCACGTCCATTGTTTCCCTTGAAATATAAAGGTTATAAAACTTAATGGCCGCATGACAAGGAAACTATATGAAACACTCGGAGATTTACAGAGTGACTGCTCAGCTCTCGGGGCATGTGGCTGGAAATTGCTGGGCAAAAGCCAATGAGCCCCATGGTCTGAGCTTTTGGGCAGTTTTCTTATTTCTTCCTTTCTTTTCCTGACCTTGCAGACTGGTATTCGGTTACCACAGCAGCTCCAAAGTCAAACAGAAACACAGCTTGTATCTTCTTTCAAGTATTTATTTCTTTTGTCCTGTTAACACCAAGTAATGAAAGGAATTGTAAGGATTTTTAAGGGTGGGGGGAAGGAATGAAAGCAGGAGAAAGCAAAAAAAAATATGGACATAGTGGCTTAATTTCTCACAGTGTGTGCAGCACAAATGAACAGTAAACAAATCCCAGGGAAAAATGCAAACAAAGGCTACGTTTGCTCAGAGTTCCAAGAAAAAAGCCCATCGTGAGTGCCACTGAGCAAACATTTCTGTGATTAAAGCCTCAGAGCCTCTGCGTTCAGCACAGCAGGTACCTCCCCCTTCCCCCAGAGCATCCCTGGGCAGCAGCAGCCACAGGGCCAGGCTTCCAAGCCTTGTTTTGGTTTAAGGCATGGAAATGTTGTAATTATGGCATTCAGAGGAAGCAGCAACCTAATCCAATGAGTCAAGGGCAAGTGTGAAAATCTGATTAGAGATCTAACTAGGATTTGTCTGCAGAGAGTGAAACAATCAAGCAGCAGATCATGAACAAATACTGTATTTTGTTGGGATTTCTGACCCAGATTCTGGCAGTCCCAGCCAGGTGAGAAACTCATGATGTTGGCTGCCACCAAAGGGTCTTTGGGTGACCCTAAGGGTTGTACCACCAGTCCAAAAATAAATTATCCCATTGTGTGACACCAGGTGAAACTGTCCCATTTTCTGTGCCACCTTTCTACGTCTGTAAGAAATGGAAGTGCTCTGGCAGGGCCAGGCTGGCACAGGTGAGGGTCAAACAGTGTGCAGTGCTTTTCCTGCATTTCCTTACTCCCCAAACCTCAGCTGCAGCACAACCCTAGCTCACTTTATTTTCTTAAACAGACCAAGGGTGAATGTGCAGCAACACAAATCCCAAAATACCATCATGCCTTTTCCCTCATGTGGAAATGTGCCATGCCCTGATGTCGGGAGGTCACTCTTATTTTAATGAACTCTTTGCAGGATTTCCAGTGTGATTATTTTTCCCTTGATGATCTGAGGCTGAGAGGCAAATCCAGTGACAGAAACAAAACCAAACTGTGAAAATTTTCTGCTGTAAGTAAAGGCAAATGCACTTTTGACAGCATCCCAAGTTAAGGGTTTTTCCCTTGGAAATGTCTATAGGCACGTTTTTGATCACAGGATTGGAAATATGTCATGAGAACACAGTCAAATATGCATTTGCATTAACACTGCTGCCAGAAGCCATCTCACAGTCATCACCAGACATCCTGGAGCCCCTAGAAAGCTTTCTGTGGGATTGGAAGGCATCCAGCCAGGAGAAAGCAAAGCCACCATGTGATTGGGATGGCCAGCTCCACAGGAAAAGTGCACATTAATGAATGGCAAGCACTCAAAGAGGGAGTTACCATGAAGAGCTTGCAAGGAAATCACTGGCTGAGAACCATCATGTGCATAAAATATCTGATAAATGAAAATCTGAAAGAAATCTATGTAAGGTGATCCAGTGAAAGAAAACAGGCTGGTTTTACAGCAAGAATTGCCCATGTAAAGCAGTGCTGCTGGCTGTAATAAAGATCATTGGAATACAAGTTGCTCACCCAGCCTTAAAGAATGTGCACCTCAGACTGCAAAAGGACACTCTGAAGCATCCTGAAAATAATAAATTTTACTATTTGTGTGTGAAATTGTCAGAAGAAAACAAACAGCAGTGCTGGGTATTGGGGCTTGCACCGTGTTTCTATTTTCCCACAGATGATTTTTACCTTATGATTCCCCCTCTAACCACAAAGTGAGGTTCTGGCCACCCACTCCCTCCCAGTCCTTCCCAGTTCAAATTCGGATCATGTAGGTGTTAAACAGAATGTGCAGTTATGAACAGAGCTAACAGCTCCCTGGGGCTGAGCCACACTTCACGCTTCAAAGGAACAAACCTGGAGATATTCAGGGCAGTTTGCAGAGTTCCTGTCTCAGAAGGTGTGCACAAGGCACAGGTGAGGGGCTGCCTGGGGGGAGGGTGCAGAGGTGAATCTGCAGGCACAGCATTCTGGCTCAGGAGCTCTCCAAACACAGCCCTCTCCAACAGGAACAATTGGAAGAGACAGATGAAATGATGAAAAATGAAGGGATCAGCAGAAATCAGACCTAATATAAACCCAACTAAAATAAACTCAGCATGGCTCCTGTGGCTCATTCAAAAGCAGCTCTTCTCCAATGAACTCAGGTCAGGGGAAAGATGGACTGGAACTTCCTCTGCTCTGTGCCTTAGGAGCCTCTGGCAATGGGAAGAGGTTTTTAAAGGGAAATACTGAAGACTGCAACTCTACCTCCTACGTTGCATCACAGGAAATGTGACATCTCCAGCCAGAAAGTGTAACTGCTCCTAAATCCTGAGCTTCAGAATTTGAAAGAATTAACATTATTTTCATAATTGGTGTGAGGTCAGAGCTGTGTGTACTTGCCTGAATTCAAAGCCAAGCAGTAGTTTTTACATAAGAAAGCTTACAAGTCTGTCATTTATTTTTAAAACTGGAATGAAGATGCTTTGACTCTGCATGTGTAAAACAGAATGAGATCAGGAGGCTCAATGCTGTGTCCTTGGGATGATGGAAGCAGAGCATTCTATTGCACAATTAAATGGAGCTGTTTGTAAATTATTTATGTGCTTTTTAACATATGTAGAAAGTTTTGCTGCAGGACGTCAGCATTGGGGTTTTTATTTTTCTACGTCAGCATCAGATCACTTCTAGAGAAATTCAAAACTATATTTGATCATTTGATTAACATGCTTGTTAAACCTCAGCTAAAACAACAGGACAACAGAGAAACTGAATGTGGTTTGGGATTCAAAAATATTATAATCGTTGATCTGGGTGAGGAAGGTTTTTTGGCTGTAGCAGACAGTTGAGAAACATGTCAGATTGCTTCTACTGAATAGTCCAAAATATCAGAATATTGAAAGTTACAGACTATTCAGCCACCAAAGCACAAGTGATAGTGCTTGCTTGTGTTTCTCTCCACTGTCTTCTGCACAGTCCTTAGAACAGGAGTAAAATATTGCCTGGCTCCACAAGTGCTCTCCATGAATTTGCAGCTCTGATGGGAGTTCAGAAAAGAACATAAGGTATTTTACTGCTGGAAAGAAGAGAGCCAAGCTGATCTGGGATTCTGTTTAATCCCAGGGCTGCACTGAGTCAAACATATTCCACATTTATTACCATTAACAAGGGGAGATGTGGCCCAAGGCAGGAGCTGCTGTGGCTCTTTTTTTACTGGTACCTGAGAGACTCCTCCATTCTCTAAGGCTGACACTGACCCAAAGAACTGCTTTGTTCTCTGATGGCTGGATTTAAAATTTTTTTTACCAGCTATTTTGCTCCATTTAACAGTTGAGAGAGCAGAGATCATGAGCTTGTCACCTCTGCTGCTACTTGTAGTAGGCAGAGTTGAAGGAGGTGTAAGACTGGAGTGAACTGTGTGACACGTCTGCAGGGAATCAGTGCTCCCAGCAGGCTCTGGGAACAGGAATTATGGGTTTGGATATCTCTTGTTTTCCATTACTGCTATTTCTATCTTCTGTTAACATTCCTCTGACATGAGCCCTTTTTTCTTATCCCATATGGCAGCAGTATTCCTGTCACCAAAACACCCCAGAAAGCTGATCACCCTGCACTTACTTCTGTCCTCTCTGCAAAAAGGCACTAAAAGTTGACTTTCCTGGAAAAGATAGCAAGGAATTGCCTCCTTATCTTACAGCTGAAGCTAATGCTGCCCTGTGCCAGCCCAGTGTCTGGGAACACTGATCAGATCAGCAGTGATGCCCCAGGGCAGCTGGTGGCCACACCCCAAAGTGTCCGACCCTAAAAAATGAAGGAAGATCTCAATTCCTGCACTCCTGATGCCCTGAGTTTGCACGTGGTGGCCCAAGGGCCCGTCAGGGGTGAGGTGTGAGGCAGGAGGTGGGAGCTGAGCTCTCTGGCACCTGTGGACAAGCACAGCCCTCCCCCAGTGCTCGGGTTTGCACTGGTTACCTGAGGCCACCTCCTTCTTCATCCTGGATTTTTCAAGTGTCCTGTGGGACCAGGAGTTTAAATCCATCTGTTCAGAGTTTGTGTGTGCACTCTTTACCAGTGCACTGTGACAGCGACCTGCTCAGGAAACCAAATTCAGTGCCAAGTGCCCCAGGAACCTGCAGGAAGGCAATTTTGGAAGCCAGGATCATTTTCAGCCAGCAGGCTTCTGAGATGGATTGATTTAAGGCATTGATCTTCCAACAGGGCTCCTCTTCTTAGTTCCACATGGCTTGGAGAAGGAAGACATCCAACAGGAACTCTTTACTTCTATATTCATTATCATTTGATTAACACAGATGGGAAAACTTCATGTCTAGGATGGCTGTCTGTGAAAAGCCTGTACAATACAGAGGCAACTAACTCAGATAAAGAAAAATTGTCTTTAAAAATGCTTTTGCTTAAGAAAGAAATAGGAAATGGAACCACACCTACGTAGTAGCACCAGGTCAGGATGATTAGTGACACAAGCCAGAGAACCACGTCCTTGTAATACCTACACATGATGGATGGCCCTTGCAGCTGGAGAAAGTGAGTAGGGAGTCACGCTGACCCCTGCTTTTACATGGTTGGGCTGCTTTCCTTCCCTCAAAAAAACCCCAAGAGTCAGCTATCAGTTACCAGCACATTGGAGTTCCCAAGCCAGCAAGCTACAAGATTAATTGACTGCTTTTTAGGGCATGGTGACCCACTGGAACGAGCAGGAGTGACAACGGGCTTCTTTTATAGACTTTGCATTTGGCTGGAAATCACACGCCTCTGTTGTTATGTAACTCCAGGGATGTAAGGTGGCATCTTGCCTCTGTCTGTTTAGGGCCATCACACTCCCCCTAAGATTGCATCTTGTCTTCTATTTCGTATTCTCATATATTTTTCAATCACTCTCCAATTACAGCGCTTTCTTCCCTCATTTAAGGAGGAATTGTTCTAGTTTTATGCAGAAAAAAATCATTATATGATGCATAAAAAAAATCATCACATATCTGCCTTAATTTTTTTCTGTGCTAATATGTCACAATGCCCATAACAGAGGTGAGCATAAAGAACTAGTAAGTTTGGACTCCTTGGGAAGGTGTGAAGATATAAATTGTCTCAGAGGTTTGTGCCTCTAGTCCAGGCAGGCTGGTCAGTGTGTGTTTCTGCTCACAGGATCTGTTACAGGAACAGAAGAGGGTGTGATGTTGAGAGCAAAGATGACAGGAATGGTCCAGGGGGCAATCAGGTGTGTCCTGTATCTTCCAGCTGTGCTCTGCAGCTGGGGCAGCTCAGCTCAACCCCCTGGAACAGCCCCTCTCTGCTCTCCCACTCCTGATCCAGCTCCTTGGAGGACACACAGGGGGGTTCAGCTTCAGCTTCCTCAAGCTGACTTTCCTTTCAGCTTCCTCAAGGTAGTGCAGGAAGGTGCTGAGGTGACCTCAGGAGAACAGAGGTGGTAAAGGGAGCAAGAAGAATCTGAATTGCCATCTTCCCACAGGACAGAAGAGAATGAGCTGCAGGGAGCAGGTGAAGTTCTGGTTTTGCTCTTGTCTAAGTCCCTGAATCTGTGGCTGCCACTACTCACAGCTCAACATCTCCCTCAGAAAAGCGTGAGGTCAAAGAGGATTCAGAGAATGCAACTGCTGCTGGTGACTGACAGGTTTGCTCAGACTCCAAACATACCAGGATCTTAGTGCTGGGGAGGTGAGAGCTGCAAACAGTGCAGAATATTCTCATCCTCAGGGCTGCTGGTTGGTAAAAATGCAAAATACTGCATTTGACATAATCTTGCTCTACCCCAAACTTAGGAACCAGAACTGTCGAAAAAGTGGCTGTCACCTAGATTAAATTTATTAAATCCAGGTGAAGAAATAAAAACAAAATAGATGCTCCAAGGATCACCTTGTGTTCTTTTCTCAGCAGTTGCATTTCAGCTCGAGGAAGGCACTAGGCCACATTAATGTCTGCTACAAGCAGATGTGTTCTCTTTGAAATACATGCACCCACTTATGCTCTGCCTGCACCGAGTCTGTTACTGGGTTTTGAGGAGCTCTGGCAAGTGCTATCTGTTAATATCTGAAGGTGGGAGTGTTCAGGGAGTTGTCGGAAAGGCTTGCAAGACTAGATCTGATCATACCCACCCACACTAATTAACACATTACATAAAAGTACAACAAGTTTCTCTTTGCAAACATCAGAATCACTTGCCCAGGCACTTTCTGTGCAGTTCTAGAAGAACCTGAGGGACAGACTCTATTGCTTTTTAACCTCAGCAGAACAATGGGTGAGTGGGGAGGGTACAGCTCCCACTTTCAGGGCCCACTCCTTTTTGTGATGCTGCTAGAAACATTCCATTGGCAGGGACATGGCTGGAACAACCTTTTTAAAGTTCACCAGGGGTGCATGAGGGTGAACTTTTTTCTCATCAAAAACCACAAAGGAAATATCAAACATAAGGGATCAGATTCCTCTACAAAGGACTCCTCCTCTCCCTGCCCTGCCTTGCTAATTCTGAAAATCACTTAGTATAAACAGCAGCCCTTGAAGCCACCTTGAACTGAAAAATCCTCCCAGTTAAATTTGGCCTTTTTTTTTGTCAAGGGAACATGCTCCAAACTGGCTCATGTTTCTCTAGCATTCAGATTTTAAATCAGCAGCAATCTCCTGTATAAGAGCCATAGTGAGGACTCTTTTACTTCTTCAGAGTTTGGAGCAAGTAAAACTAATTTCCTTATGAAACTCCTGTGACCTGCTCCTGCAGCTTCACCTGGATTCCTCCAGCAGGATAATAAATGGATATCCCAATCTCAATTTACTCCAGACCCTTGTATGACATCTGGCTTCAAGATGGTGGCACAGAAAAGTGCAGTGATGACACAGGAAAACAGAAGGAAAAAAATAATTGTGCAGTGGAGAGCAGGAGGCAGCAGAGAGAGCGGGGAAAATCAAAATTAAAGTAAATCAAAGGGCGGAAATTCCTCGGAGAAGGCCTTAGGCTTCAACAAAGCTTGTCCACATTTGCAGCACTTCAAGATTACCCAACAGGACCCTGATGTGGGAAGGTCCCAGCAGACCTCAGCAGGCATTCCAGAGGAGCCTTTCTATTAAATAAAAACTCTTGAGTGTCTCCATCCCCGTTTGCAGTTGCTCGATGGGCACTGTCCTGTCTCACAGCACTCACCAGGCAAGGAACTCTGACCCAACTCCTCCCTGCTATCTGCAGAGCAAAGTTAATGTTTTCCTCATTATTTTCTGTTTGCTGCAACCCTCTCCCCCACCGTGACTGCTATTTGACCTGCTGAACGCTCGGGGACCCTGAGGGAAGACAGAGGGAGGTGTGTGCATGAGAGGGGAGAGATGAGGACTCTCAGCTACCTCCCGACTTCTTTATATGCATCAGAAAGAAATCAACAGCACTCAGTGTGCAAGGCAGCTCTGGAGACAGGGAACATCTTTTGTGTGGTGCAGGGAAAGAGCAGATCTGTGTAAGGGACAGGATCTGGGGACGAATGGGGAGTCCAGTGTGTGTTTTTACCTCACTTTTGCATTAGGAAGTTATCAATAAACAGACTCTCAGCACACAGGTTTAATTCCAAGGGGACACTGCTCTTTCACCACAGTTGATTGCACTTGCAGCTACAAGCCTGGCACACCCAGCTGGGATTAATGAGAAACTGGAATGGATCAGAGAGCACAAGGGGAAGTTGGTGTCACCAGATCTTCCTCTCCCAAACCTCTCCTGATAAACCTGGTACCTTCAGTATTCCAGGCAGATCCTGGAAGGGTTCTCCTCTCATGGCACTTGACTTTTCAGTGAGATGGGCTTCTCAAAAAAAAAAAAAAAAAAAGACAAAAAATAAAGCTGGAAGCATATATTAGGGTGGTCTCAAAATGACAGAGATTGAAGTTTCTTTTCATCCTCTCCAGAGAGCCTCAGACATCCAGGAATTCCAAGGAAAACTGCATTTTAAGAAACATGTTCAGAGGTGTCACAGTGCTCCAGGTTATAGTTCTGCACTGACCCAGGCAGGAGAGCCCCTCCAAACACTCACCCAGGCAGAGGGACTTCAGCAGTGGCACTTTCTGGCAGCACCTTCCTCTTGGAGAGCTCCAGAAAGGAGAAATCCAAAGGTCTGCAGTAAGGCCTGATTTCAACACTCACACCTTTGCATCTCAGTAGCAGATCTCCATTAAAGAAGTATTTTAAACACAGCTCACAGCTTTTCTGCTGTACCTCAGAAGTCTTTTAGGAGATGATATATTGTGGCATATGGGTTTTTTCCTCATCTAAACTTTTGTGTAGAACCTCTTGGTCTATGAACAGATACTGCTTTTCCTTCCTAGAACATGCTGCATTTGAGTTTGCTGAGCTTTTGACAGACATTTAGGTAGTCAGACTTGCAATTTTGAGGTAGGGAAACACCAGGAATATCTGCTTTGCAGGTCAGGGTGCTCCTTCAGGTGATTCATTTTGCCCCAAGCCACACAGGACATCTACAGAAAAGCTTGAAATTCGAGTCAGGAGCCCTAAATTCACTCCTTTAATCACACATCCACCCCTGAGGCACTTCATTCAGGTGTCTCCAGTTGGACTTGCTACTTCCTCTATTGCAATTATATTAATTTCTCTGTTAGTAGTGCTCCAATGTGCTGCTCACTGCATTTTGCACAGGAATGCAGTGTTGCCCTTCCTAGGCTGTCCAAGAGAATATTTCACTACAAAAATAAATAATGTCTAGCTGCTTCTGGCACCTGAGTCCAAGCATATTTATCACTTTTGGCTGATCAGTGCCTGATTCAATGTCCCTAAAGCACAATGGGTTTATTTCCAGATGAATTCAAAATGCATTTAATCAGGTGTTCTCTAAATGTGGTCCCAAATTTCACATCTCATGAGCACAACAGTAGTGTCTCTTAGAGCATTATTCCACTTCACTGTGCAGATTGATACAATGGATTTTCCTCTGCATGGATTATGTCAGTGAATGTATGTTTGTACAAGCAGGCTCTAGTTTTAGTTCTAGATTTAGTTCATCCCCAATGTGCTGCTGCCTACGTGTGTGGCAGTCTGGGATTAACACTAAAAATATATTTATATTTTATCAGAAATGAACAAAAAAAAAATCAGAATGACAATTTCACATATGAGTTCAGTGACAGAAAGAATCTTCCACTATTCAAACTCTCAGCTCTGCTGCCTGAGCCTTCCTGTCCAGCCTCCACAGGGGAAGTACAACAGCTTTTTTGGGCCCAGAACGAGAAGTCCTGGGTGGCCTTTAGCAAAGAAAACATTGCTTCATGGTTTGCTCCTTCCCCAGTGTGTGCTGGGAACAGCTTCATCATGGGATGGAAAGTAAAGAAAGAGAAGGAAGAACTGTCCATATCTTTTAGTTCTTCATAGTAATTTTGAAGTTCCCCATTGAAAAAGCTGAAATGAAACCAGGGCAGCTCCCCTGGAGAGAGGGCACAAAGTGTGTTTGGGATGGATGTGCTGCCTCTCCACTGAGACAGCCCACAGACACTTAAGAAACAAAAATCACATCTTAAAACTATGAGTAGATTTAACAATTGAACTCTAAAGAATTAAACATCATAGAAACATTTCACACTTTCTGTTTGTCTTTCCAAGGGTCCACAGTCCACTCACTCAATCCTGTGCAAAGGTCATGTTACTATGGATATGACCTGCAAGAAATGTGTTGCCTCAGAGCAGCACAAGTCACATGAACAGGCTGGAAGCCAAGACTTGCTGATTCACAGTCCTGTAGGATTTTCATGCTCGTGCTGGGTTCAGTGCAGAACAGTCCTTGTGCCAGCCTATGTTCGTCCTTTGAAAGTGTTCATGCAGGTGTAGCTCCCAGAAAACTTGTGGATTTCTTCAAGTGCTGCCTGGGGGAGAATGCTGGTGTAGAAACAGAAAGGAAAGGAGCAGATGAGACAAACCCCTTAATCTGTTCTGATGAGAGATATGTAAATATGCATTTAGGGACATAAAAACACAAATGTTCAAAAACCAGCTAGTGAGACACAGACAAAGCTGGCATCAGTTTCCTGCTCTGAGGAAGCTTACAGGGAGAAAGTTCCATCCAGTCACTCTTGCTCTACAGAAATATTTATCCAAAAAAGTCTGTAAAAGCTGTAACTTGGAAGATACCATTTTGTTTTATTCCTTCTAAATACTATACTCTGATATATACAGATTTAACCTGAATTCTCTGGTTGCCCTGCTATCTGGCTGTGCAAGGCATGTGGCCTCCTTATCCTGAAGTATGGATAGAGACCTCTGATTTCCTGACAGCTACGGTAATGGAAAATAACCTATTAGTTCTTACAATAAAATGGAACAGCCCTTTTTCTTGTTGACAGAATTTCTGGGAACTTCTACTCCAAATTTTACATTCAGAGCAAAGCATTTACTGTGAATTATTTTTTCTTGTTTGAAATGCAATACTGAAATTATTTTCCACTGAAGTCTTATTGCCTTGTTTCAGTTCCTGACTGCAGCAGCTTTTCCAAAGGCTTTAGTGCAAACTGGCACGGAAACACAATGGTGAAAGTCCTTCCTCTGTGCTTGTTCCAGGTTATGAAGTTATGGTTTTTTCCCTTAGGTACATTCAAATTTCAGTCCTGATCATACACAAAAATATTGATTTAATAGTTTCACTGATGTAACACAGGCAATGCTCTCTAAATGCAGGTGGGATGTCCAGGCCTTATGGTTCAGAAATCCTGCACAATAAAAAGCCTGGAGTCCAACAAGTGACTTAATAAATCCCAATCAACCTGTGCAAGTTAATGACTATGAAATTCCCCAGACAAAAATCCAGTTTACACCTCAGGAATCCAAACTTTGGGAACAAAACTGGTTTCATGAGGGGTTATACAAAAAAAAAATCTCCAAAGGGAATTTCAAAGTGCTTTTGCTTCCATGACTGTCTTTCAAGGGAAGAGATGAGAGAGCAGTTCAGTCAGCCTGAGCTCTGCCTCAGGGAACAGACACAGAGCCAAGTGGCCAGGCCATTCCTGGGCACAGGAAATACTCACCTTTTTAGGATAACAAGAACGTGCATTGTCCATGGAAGGAGCAGGAAGGCTTGATTCATCTGAACAGCTTCCACCGTCCTCCTCGCCACTGTCTCTGGCTTGAGAGGAGGAAAAAGACTAGGGAACCTGAACAAAGAAAATGAAATAATTACAGGTGAACCAAGCTCCTCCTTTAAAGTGTTACTGACCACGTCCTGTTACTCTGAGTCATTGCTGGTAACTGGCCCTCAAACATGCCCAGGACAGGCTATGTCCCTAAGAGGCAGAAAATTCCAGTTCCAGCCAAAAATGCCCAAAAGCAGAAAGCCCAGTTCCAGCTTAGGTAAACAGTTAAGAATGTACATGTTGGTGCCCTCAGGGAGAAGTGGCAGAGAGTAATCAGAGCCCTGATTCAGGGCTTTTCTTAATTTGAATGCAAACCAATACCAAATGCTGTCTTTTCAGTGATGGTGTTTTTCCTTTTACTCTCTGTTCCTCTTTGCTTGATTCAAATCCTTGACAGGTGAAATACAAATATTTTCCTCCATTGCTTTTAATACCAAACATAAGGCTTTTCCCAGCTCCTGCAAGAGCTTGACACTGCAGATTTTCTTGACTAAGAGAGCACAAGCTGTATTAAAGGTTATTTCACCCACTGTAAAAGATTAATTTGGACAGCCATTACTTGTTCTCTTGGACAGGGGGAAAAAGGAGGTACTGATAGTCTCACTTCAGTAAGTGGCTGTCATTCCTTTCAGTGGGAAAGGATTAAGTATTCCAGTGAATAAAGAAGGAACTTGTACTGTTAATTCTCAAGTAATTTGTAAACTGGTCTTTCTGCATGACCATTGCAGATGGCTTCCCCTCCCTGTCTGGTATGGCTTGAACACATGCAGGGAAAGCCAGCTTCCAGTTCTCCCAGCAGCAGTGAATGTCTCCCCAGCACAGGGTGGTGCAGGAATATCCCAGCACACTGAGGGAACCAGTCTGATGGGTCCCAGGTGGCCTAAAGTGACCCTCTGTTCCCAGGCAGCCAAATGAGACACCAAATTCTCTTAACTAAATGAAGCATTAATTAGGAGTGTATTCTGATGATTCATTTAAAATGAGATGCTTTATTCTAGTTCCCCTGGACTGACCTGATTCTCATGCCCTGGAACATCTCTGTGCTGGTGTGGAAGGGCAGGACTGTGGTGGCATTCACCCCAGGACAGTCCAGCAGCCCCAGGGTCAGGCTCTCCATGAAAGCAAAGGATGAGGCTTTGGAGGTGCAATAGTCAATGGCTCCAGGGATGGCTGACAAGGCCAGGACAGAGTTCAGGCAAACAATGTGCCCATTCTGGAGCTCCAGCATCCTTGGCAGGAATGCTTTGGTGGTCTGAAGAATAAGAGAGTTAAAAGAAGAAAAGAAAAGAAAAAAAAAAAAAAAAAGCTTAGCAGTGATACAAGAAAAACAGCACTGACTGAAAAAGAAAAAGGTGACACAGACACAACAAGCCCAAGTGTTGCTGTTCATTATGTAAGGAAAGGAGTAGCCTCGTTGTTTTGTCATTTTCTGAGATTCTAAATGGGCAAAGTTTGTGTAGAAATACAACAAAAGTCTTTCCTAGCACATATATGAGCAGTACCCCCAGATAAAGACCATGAACAGAGTGCCTACTATGCTAAAGAACTTTTATGGAATAAAGTCTTCAAGTAAGTGATGAAATCACAAGAAGCTCATTTTCATTTCTATTGTCTGATTCAAACTGGACTGAGTTTCACAGCTCCCTTCCCTGTAGTCCCACACTCCTCTGATGTTCTCTTCACATCACCATACAGGAAACTCCTCTGTGAGCTCAGGCTTTGACAAAGACATCAAATGTTTTATTGGAAATCACAGAATGGGAATAAAGAGCATCACATACTGAGTACTACTGAAAAAAAAATGTTTATTTTTTTATTTTTGATCTCTTTCCTCTGGCCTTTGCCCCTCACATTGTTTTTTCTCTCTTGTTTTCAAGACAGACTGGTTTCACCAAGCATCCCTTGGAAAGACCTACTGGCTGTAATCTGTCACTCTCCTTCCCACCTCTGAGTACGGGGGACACAAGAGCTTATCTCACCCAGAACTGTCCCAGGGTGTTTATGTGCTGGGATTTGAGCAGGGCATCGTCGTCGCTGTCCATCAGGCTCTTCCCATGAACCACAGCAGCATTGTTCACCAGGATGGTGATGTCACCCACCTGCAAAACAAAAAAAAAAGAGAAAAGCTTGTGACCAAAGGTATCTCTCCTCACACATCAGCCATTTCCATTAGAGCTGAATAGCCATCATTGCCCAAATACATCATTATTTTCATGGTTTTTGACATTCTTGCCTATGGGCTTTGTAATCCTTTGTATCACCTCATACAGGCAGCTGGACTTTGTACAATCTTATCTGCGTGGTCACCCTCCTTTTTTCCCCAATATATTATTTATTCTCATCAAATACCGAATCACAAAACCACGGAACTGTTAAGGCTGGAAAAGACCTTTGAGACCATCAACCTGGCACCACCACTGTGTTCAGCACTAACCCACGTCCCCAGGTGCCACATCCACATGGATTTTGAACACTTCCAGGGATGGTGCCTCCACTACTGCCCTGGACAGCCTGTTCTGATGCTTTACAACCATTTCCATGAACATGTTTTCTCTAATATCCAATCTAAAACCTCCCTTGGTGCAACTTGAGGCCATTTCCTCTCATCCTGCCCCCTGTTCCCTGGGAGCAGAGCTGGACCCCCCTGGCTGCACCCTCCTGTCAGGGAGCTGTGCAGAGCCAGAATGGATGGCACTATTTAAAGTGAAAGCACTTTGATTTGGAAGAGGCAAGGATGAAGGTGAAGGCTAATAATGGAAGTTTATAAATGCAGCTGACATCTTAGCACCCTGTGTCCTTCATTTACTCTCCTGGTGCTCTCTCCTCTTTTCATGCTCTGTTGTTTTTCCCCCTGTGCCAAGTGCTGCTGAGAGCAAGCTGACTTTGATCCATTTACGTGCCTATGGATATAGAGGGGGCTGTTATTCTGTTATTTAACACTGAAATGTGTGAAATGATCCATGAAACCTCCATGGGTGAACCATGCTAAGGGGCAGACTTTTATAATCTGCGCGTTATACTCCACAATCCATATTTTATATATAAAATACCTATTGCACATAGTGAGTCTCCTCCTCCAGAGTCTCCTTTTTCCAGAGTGAGCCCCCAGCTCCCTCAGCCCCCTCCCAAGCAGTGTTCTTTCCCCCTGACCTTTTCCCTCACGGCCTTGGCCTGCCGATAGACTTCCTCGCGGTTCCCAACGTCGCAGATGAAGTAGTGGCACTCTGTCCCCATCATCCTGATCTCCTCCGTGGTCTCCTTCAGGCACTTCTCAGTCCGACCCCACAGGATGATCTGTGGCAAGAAACTTTTGTTAGAGGCTAACTGCTTCTGTTTCATATCTGAAATAATTAAAACATGCTTCTGACTTCAACGGTTTGATGGAAATCTTGGATGTGTTTTCACTGCCAGGGCTGTTGTTTTGCTTCATTTAAGAAAAGCAATGACTTTCTGTTACATGGGGAGTATCAAGTGGGACCTGTGTTCCACTGCTGATCCTCTGTTTACAGATTCTTTACAAGCAACACAAGCTAGAACAAAAACTCAGATCTGAAGTCTAATGTGACTGGTATATGGAATGTTTGGAAATTTTTCTGCATCGTGTCATTTCAAATCTCTCCCTGTTTTTGCTATACACATGTACAGAATGACAAATTAATTTAAAACCACAAACCTTCCTGAATATCTGGTGTGTTCTCTACTTGTTTTACGTATGGAGATAAAACCTGCTCTGTAGTAAAATGTATTTTTTCAGCCTAGTAGTTACTTGCAATGCTGATTGCAGGCTGGTGTCTCACGTGCATTTCAAACAAGTGTTCATCCTACAACAGACTTCTAAAGTGAGAAATTTCAAGCATGAATTTATTTTGCAGCTCCTATATGCAGGATTTCACTTGCTACTGCCTTTTAACTCAATAAAAATTAAACACTGCTTCTTGTACAAAGAAACTTCTGAATATTCATAGAACAAGCATTCAAATAATGGAGCATGGATCTGATTTACAATGAGACATAACCAGCCAACCCTATCTGCATTTCTACACCATCAATGAGGTCAGAAACAGAAATAACTTGAAAAGTCACCAGGTTCATTAATTTTCATCATGGGGCTTTGTCTAATACAATTCTTTCTAGTGAGGCAAAACCATCAAGTTTGAGATGGGGCTTCCACCACTGTCCTTCAAACATTAATCTGCAGCTAAACAGATGTAACCACAATTTTTTTTCTGAGTACACAACCATATTTGCTATTTAAGGCTACTGGAAGGAATATAATTTCATCTCTGTTACTTAAGATATCTATGAATGAACCGATCCATGGTTTTTGCTCTTCAACTAAGTCTTCTCAGCACTTATCATGTTATAAATAGTGAGTCACCCTTGTTCTGCAAAAAATAAATTACTGAATGGAGCATGTTGCTGCAATCAGCTGACTGTTCTGTGACTCTAAGAGCAAGATCCAAAAGGGAGAGAAGAAACGGTTGCTACACTGAAAATGCAAAATTATGGTGCTATTTCCAAGCATGTGTGACCCAGGACTATAGTTCCTTCTCACACTACTGTGTACTGAGTCTGTATGAATCTGGCCAGTATATCAATTTTTTTTAATGGTTGAAAATAAGTGCATTTACATTTAAAAGATTAAAGAATCTTTGAGTTTTCTGGACGTTGAAAGAACAGAAGGAAAAAGATCTGAATTGCATCACTGCTTATAGCTCAATCCCTGCAATTAACTTAATGACAGGCAAGATAAACATAAAAAATTATGTGTGCAATATTCTTACCCCACAACAAATCTCTGGCAGGGAGCTTTAACATGCTTATTTTTAAGGACTAGCTAAGCTTATCTCATAACTGGTACTAAAACTAATCTCTGGCAGCGTCAAAGAGCCTTCAGTGTGCCCAAGCAAGGCTAAAATGCAGAAGTACCCAAATCCTCAACCACTTCCTAAACAAGTTACGTTTACAATTAATCCCATTTCCATGTCATTAGCACATCTGTGAACACAAACACACCCAGACTGATAAGATTTATATCCTCAGATTCTCCAGAGCACTAACAAATCTGGTTAACCAGAAACTTCAGAGTGTGTATAAATATGCCAGAGCCATTTCATGGGAAATCTTATCTCAGGGGAAGTAATTTTCAAGGAAAAAGCTGTGATCACACTTAAAAACTATAAGAAAGCATATGGCTGAAATTGCAGCTTGTGCACTGGCCTGGCTTCTAAAGTCTCAGCGTATCACCCTTGGCCATCAGGGCTTGGCATCTCCTCAAAGCCTGTAAAAGTGATGGCTATTTACTCACTTCTGATCCCAGGGCTAGACCGAGGAATATTTTTCATGTGTACACTGCAGACTTGAAGGGAAATCAAGAACATGTGAGAAATTTCACAAGCTCTCAGGAAGTATTTACAAAATACTGTTCAGCTGCGAGCACATGCACACTTGCTCTCCCTTTCACAACCCACATGGAAAGGGGAAGGAAAAACCTCTGTGGAAAGGGGAAGGAAAAAAACAGCACAAAATGTCAACTGCAAACATCAAGTTTGATGCCCACAGAGTTTTGCATCCGGGTGAACTTCACCCTCTTTGCAGGGTTGGATTAGTCAATGTGCACACTAAAAAATGAAGTGACTTGCTGAAGAGTGATGGAAGGTAGGACAGGAAGAGGAGAGAAAGAGAAATAAGGTGTCAGACAAGTAGAGTGTAAGGCAGGAAACTGTGCTCACATATCTAACACTCCAGTGCTTCACACTGCTATTGCTAAATAAAAAGTAGATCCCTCACTCTTCACTTCAATCTGTTTCAAGCATCCATAGAGCCTCCTATTCCCAGGAGCTACCACTGGTGCACTGAATGTCAGGAAATATACATGGAAGAATAGTTAAGCAAAGGATAACCTGTCAAAGGAACATCTGTCTGTGATGCAACTCTTGGATATACTATTTTTTTATGCCCCAACAGTTTCATTGAGACCTTTAATATCCTATAGGCAAGTCTTGCAAGGTGACCCCGTTACAATCTGGGCCATCTGGGGAAGACAGAATTTGCTGTTTATCCTGCTGACAACATTAATTTCAACACTGACTTCTTTCCATGAGACGTTTTCATGTCTTTGATACTGTCCGCACTCAGGTGAAGGCTTCAGCCTGTGTAAGGGAACGGCAGTAAATAAAAGACCATTCTTTTGTGAGAGGTCCCTGATGACCCAGTGGGAAGTGAGGGCTCCTGCTGTCATTTCTGCTACTTTTTACAGATGGATAAAACTCAGAACTCAGTATAATGTGCTTTTGGTCCAAATTCAAGCTTGACTGCTCCTATGAGATCATATGAGATTTTAAATTTCTCTCTTACATCTGGCCAGACTGAATTGGCACAGGCTTCCCCCCAGCCTCCCAGGACATCAGATCTTACAGCGAGACAAGTCTGGAGTTGCTGCATTTGTCTCACAGTTGAGGCTTCTGTTGCTGCTGAACATCTTTAGCAAGGGCTTGGTTTGCAGTCTTTCTGCACAGGCAATACAGCATTTTTCTGATCTTTCTGATGTTTTCTGGGTCCTTTCTCTCCTACTGCCTCCTGAGATTAGCTACAAACTCCTCAGCTCTCTGTGCTCCTGCATTCAGCCTCTTCTGCAAAATGCAGAAGTGCCATTAGTGGTGATCATCCAGTGCTCCTGAACAAACCCTTCTGCTCCCTGTTGACCTGTTCAGACACTGTGGCCTGGGGTTGTTTGCTGCTGCCCCGTGAGCTCCAGTTTCCCAGACACTGGCTCTTTACTTCCCTTGGGATAAAGGAATATTATTCTCTGCTCAGTAAACATCAAGAAAGGCACCACTTCACCCTGCCCCAGCTGGGATTCGAGGGCTCTGCATTCATGAGGAGTCCAGAGCTGTGGTTTCAGAAATGGTCCATTTTATTAGGAAGCACAGTTTTTCAAATGTAGACAGGGGGTTCAGAGTCTGGTCTGTCTCCTCTTTCCTTTCTAAGTGCAAGTCTGAATTGGCAATAAGTGTGTCCCAAATGGAAGCTGAGAATGACTCCAACAGACACAGAAGTTCCTGTCTGGACAGAGGAAAATGAGAAGGAAAAAGGAGAGGCACTGTGTTCATGATTTCCCAGCCTGTCAGGATGCTGCACAGCCACCCATTCACCATAACTTAGTGGTGGACAGAGGAATATTTAATTTGCATTTTGGACAAATTCTTGGACAGTTAGTTTTCCATCCTGGAAAGAATCCAGCCCTTATTTCTTCCCCCTCTTCATCTCTAGTGATCCTCCCCTGCCTGTTCCTGCTGCACCAGACACGCTCTCCTCTCACAGAGTTACTGACCAGAAAACTGGCCAGGGCAGGTGCCCGGGGAGGGGGATAATCCTGCTCCAAGGCTTCCTGCCTGTGCTTACCTCGGTGTGACCCCGGGCTGGCAGCAGCCAGGGAGGCAGGTGGAATGGGAAAGCCATCCTGACACTCCAGGCTGCCGGAGGAGCAGGGCAGGATCCGGCCACTGGACACAGGGAAGAAGAGATTTATGATGATGGAGGAACTCTACGTGCCCTCCTCCCCTTGATGAACTTCAAAGTAGGCAAGGGCTGTGACATCACACTCAGTGCAGATTTTCCCAGGATTTATTAATGGATTTTTGCAAAACAAACCCTATCTGTCGATCTGGAGTCACAGAACTCCTTATCTGACCTTATGAAAATCCTTTCAGCTGGAGGGGCAGGCACTGCATCCTCTGCTCCCAGCGGATTAACTCTGGATCCTTTAACTCTGGATTTAATCTGCTAATGAGGCCTGTCCCGAGGTCAGAGGGGAGACAGAGGGAAGGGTTTTGCTGCTGTTGGACTAAGGCAAGGCTGTCCAACAGAGACCTGCACTGGCTTTGTGCCAAAAACCCCAGTCCTGACTGCAGGGCCAAAGCCTGACTTTCACCATAACACCAGAAGAGTTATGCATCTGACCACCGCAAAATCAGATAAAGCCACTAGTTCATATAAACTGGTCTAGACTGAAGCTGCCATCAACCACAATATAAACATGTGATCAATGCTTCCCGAGACTGAAGGCTATGACCAGTGCAGGACACAAGGTCAGAGCTAACTTTACATCATTTACAAGGCTAGTTAACTTGTTCAGTCCGATTTTACTGCTAGCACAATTCAAGAATGGCAGCAAAGGAATGCTGCCCTTTCACACTATCAATTATTTTGGCACTGTATCTTCAGCAAACCCGCTGTGCTAGAATTTCTGCCTCCAGTGAGCTGGAGCAGTACTGGAAAGGTGTCCCACCACAATTGCCACTATTGGGTTGTAATTGAGTAAAGAACTGTCACTCTTGGTCTGTTACCAAGGTGGGTTGTGATTAGCAGATATCACTTCCATTCTGAAAGTTTCTCTATTTTACGATTCTTGAAGCAATTCTCTGATACAATCTGAAGACACTGAAAGATTAAAGTGTCGCAGAGAGACTCAACTGCCCTTCCTGCCTGATCTCATTATTGCTGCCTCCACAAATCAAGCACAACTCGCAGCCCCAGATCAGCAGAGATAGGAAGTAGTTGGTAGGTCAACACATTTCATTCCCCCTTTCAACCTCCTTCCTAGTGCAGGGGAACAAAAGTTGCTCTGTGCGAGCTGGTATCTGTAATTGCACAGACCTTTGTTCAAACACAGAAAGCCTTTCTGCGCCCAACACTCAGAGTTCCTGCATACTTTTAGGAAGTACAAAGTGCAGATAATCCACTGAAGTATGCCAGCCTTATCCCCCTATATTCACAACGCCTGGTACTCCTAACTCACAGCCTGCATTCCAGTGTGTCCCATAATCCTGGCAGAGTTTTGCATATCGTGAGAAAGGGAAGCTAAATCCCACAGCCTCCAAAGCTCCACGTCCTCTGCCTGTCAATGTAGGAGATTTTCTCCTCCAGCCCTTCCCCTGTCTTGGCCCCAGGCAAAGGCAGACAAGTTCTTTCAGGAGCCCTCCATGGGAGAGGCAGCTCAAGGCTGATTACTGGAAGAGGGAAAGGTGTGGTCCTGCAGTGTGAAAAGCCAATCTTTGCTTTAGAAAGGAAAAAAAAAAGAGCCCTGTGATGCCTGAAGTAGGTCAAAATACTTAACCCAGCCCCTTAGTGACACTTCTGTAAAGGTAAGCAAACAAAACAAGCCAGTGGAGAATTTCTCTCAGTTCCCACAGTGAATATCAAAGCTGCAAAGGACCGGTATGAGAAAAGTTGCATGTTAACGTGGAGAATCAAGAGAGTAAGCCTCTGTATCTATTTTACATGCAAGCTTTTCAAGATTACTATTCAGCAGTTGTAAAGCCTGTACGAATTGAATTTAAATTTAATCCTGCCACCCTGGTAAACACAAACCACAGACTTTATTATAAACTGGTTTAAGTCCAGGAGTAACATATAGTAATGAGATTAAAAGTTAGGGCTAAAGAGACTTCAGAAGGCGACTGAAGGAGTGAATTCCAACCATTTTAGTCTGGAGTCAGAACTTTTATTAGTTCATATGTTGACTTAGCACTCAATAGGATTAACATTATTCACCTAAACAACAGTCAATTCCAGATGTACCCCAATCATCCCTTTTTCCCTCTTAAAAAAACCAAACAACACCCAAAAAAAAAAATCACAGAGGAGTACGTCAACACCTGCCTGCTGCTCAGCAGAGGCCTTCCTTGGAAAGAAAATGTGTGATTTTCCATGTGCACACAGGCATTGCAGACCAGCTCCCTCTGAAGAAGCGAACAAATGCCCACTGTTCTCACAGCCAGGACTATGTAAGGACAGGTGGCCCCATGCTGACTTGTTTTTTTTTTTCCCAGGTTTTTTTTTTCCCCCCCAATTGCTTTCGTCTGCAGCAGGAGCTGCTCTGCAGACTGCCTTGGGAGGGGAGCAGGGGAGGAAGGGCAAGGGTGAGAGGGTGAGGGTTGTTTGCCAGGGGAGGTCAGGCAGGAGTCAGCCTTTACAATTCCATTAACGCCGGGACAGGGTCAAACCGAGTGCACCAAGTGGCCACAAGCTGTCACCCTGGAAGGTCCCTGGAAGCATCTGTGGGGTGAAAAAGGGACAGGCTGGTAAAGGTGAATAACCTGGCAGCCCATGTGTGAGAGCAGGCTGCTGCTGCAGGGACCCCGGGCACACAAGGGAAAATCCTGCTGTGAAATCCCACACTGTGTTCCGTGCCAGGTACACACAGGCAACGCATGTGTTTGTGAATGGGATAGGTGTGGAAACCACGGGGCAGTTATAAAGACAATCCTAATAAATAACTGAGGAAATAAAGCATGGAAATAAATACCTGTAAGCCCCAACTACTGGTGTGCAGTTGGGAGGGAAAATTTCCCCCATGGTACCCAGTACTGTATTGCTCATACTTTACCAAATTAATGAATAAATTGATTGCTGCTTCAATATTGGCCTAGTCAAGCTTCTCATTTATAACACTGCAGGAAGATTCTCTGGCTGCAGCACAGGAAGAAGTGGCGAATCTGGGGGTGGGGAGAGGGGTTAGAAAAGTTCTGTATTTGAGGTAAGGCTTTGGAGACATCCACCAATAGGAATATAATACTCCACCCTGCAAAAATAACTAGTGTGCTGCTGCCGCCTCCGTCTGCTTGGCATGGCAGCCCTATAATCCAGATTCCTATAAAAATGTCCACAGATCTCAGGAAATTGTGGGGAGGGGAAATATGCAGGTGCAGAAAGCCCTTTTGTCCTGCGAGCCCAGCAGACAAGATGAAGGGATAAAAAGTCATTTCAAAGGGGAAAAAGAAATTACTATGATGGTCTGACAGGACATTTCAGTGTCACTGAAGTTTAGCTGTGTGCACATTTTTCTTCCAAATGCTGCATTATTATTTTTACTTACAGCACATAACTATCAGGGTAAAGAACCTGTGGCAGGTTAAATGTCCATGTTAGAGAGTTAGATACTTACTACAATGCAAAGTTTTGTCTACACTGAACAGTAACTGTTCTTGGAAAGCTAAAAAAATCCAGAAGTTAGATTACAAGGTAAAATTAGGAGAAAAGGACATGTGGAATTAGAAAGTGGCTCCAATACAGTATTATTTCACCTGACTGGGCAAAACTGCCCACAAATTGCCTCTTCAACAATTAAATGAAAGGTCTGCTACTTCTTAACTAACAAAATGGAAAAACCTGACAATACAAATGTATGTAAAAGAAGAATTAAAGAGCTACAAACTGGGTGCCAGTCAAAGTGGATTTTTCTGTAGAGTTTGCCTTTCTATTTCTGAGATGAATGCTGGAGCAGAGCAGCCTAACCTTGAAATGCTGAGTGGTTTTAACTTCCAGTGTAGAGGGCTGGGCACTGCATCCCCCAGGGACAGCACTGACTCCTGGGCTGGACCCTGCATGGCTTATAAAATCATTAGTTATGCTGCATTACCAGTTTAAAGAATTGTCAGCTTTAATTCAGAACACCTTCACTTTTGCTCCAAGCTAAATCATGATGAGCAATTCAGCAGCACTTCACTTATTCTGGGAAATATACAAAAAATTCTCTACAAGCTCTATAAAAATAAAAAAAAATAGATTTATCAATTTGATGCTATACTCAAAACATCACTGAAAAGAAAAACTAGGGAAGGGTTTAAATTTGTTAAGCTGGGAGAAGGTTTGCAACAAAAATAGCCATAGAAACCTAAGGGTGAATAATGTTCCCAATGCTGTCATTACAAACTGCCCTCCAGAAAGGGCTAAAATATGCTCCAGATCATCCATGTGCATAATAGGATGCAGCTCTTGACTGAAAAAATAACTTCTCCCGTGAGGTTACTGGAGAAGTATTGGAGTTAAAATAGCCTGCCTTAAATTTGTGTATAACCTGAACGCCAGCAACTGCTCCAGACAAGCTCCCCTACAAGCCTTTCTCTGCCTCTAGAAAAAGAGAACTGCTACCATTTTCAAACCATATAAAAGCTGTCAAAAGGTGCCTTTTTTTACAAGAATTTTAGTTGAAGAAATAAAGAACAGTTCTTAGAAGAAAGCTTCAATATTGAAATGCTTAACTGGTTGCCTATCTTTTCATGTGCTTTTCAAAATGTTATTTTTTAATGGTGGCTGTTGCTATGCAACAGAGCAGAATCTCTAAAATCTATTCATGAGTTGTACAAATGGCAGTTTTCAGGACATATTTAACTCTCTCAGTCTATTAAGTCAAAGAAGGAGGATGGGAATCGGAGGACTGTAAGCTCCCAGAGCACATCCCCCACCCAGGGGTACAGCATGGCTTAAAAAGGATTTTTCACTGATCATACAATTTTTTTCAATACACTGTTAAGATGAAGTAGCTACCTTGCTTTCAAAAAATGTGCAAAACAGCACAGCTCTGTCAAATAAAATGATATCTATATGTAAAACCAAAAAGTTATATACATGTTCGTTACTTTTTCCCAGAAATGATCAAAGCAATTCAAATTCAGATTTTGCCACAATGGTAGTTGTTAAACAAGAGGTGCTGGTCAGGCAGTCACAAATCCAGCTTTAGCATACTCCTAACTTACAGCTGCCTGAAGTTACCATCTTTTGGATGTGACTCCCTGCTTTTCAGGCCACTGCAATGCAAAATGAAGTTAATTCACATCAATGTGAACACAAAGTCAATGAAGTTATCCCAGAACGAGACAAAGCTGACTTTCCAATAAAATAAACTATACAAAGTAACCTGGTCAGTAACTGAGATTTAACTGAGGGGCAGAAATGGAATATTGAGGCACAGTAATTCTCAGTGTGTTCTGAGGTAGTCACAAGCCCAGCTCTTTGCCTGAAGGGTTCCCTCCCTGCCAGCAGCTTCAGAGCATTGGGGATCTGCAAACTGCTCCAAGAAAGTGTGTGAAATTTAGCCCTAAAAAAACAGGCCTATTTTTGGTTGACTCACATCCACTTTTTCCTTCCACTGAAATATAAGTGACAAACCCAGGCGAAGTGCTGGCCTGAAGGACAGCAATCCCCACGTGCAGCAGTGATGGATTGTCAGTGCTGGAACTGCACTTAGAAACCTGGATTCTGAAACAAACAACACTACTTGGCCTAAATCTGAGACTCAAATGCAAACCAAAAGGGTTTTAACTGTTTTTACTGATTCCAGTGGCTAAAGAAACCATTCTAACTTCATCCCAAGTGTATCAGCTCCCTCTGAGATGGATCTTTTTTCAGTCTATAACCAGCATTCTGATTATTTAGTGTGTTTACAATTTCAACAACAACCTGAAAATGTGTACTTTATAATTTTATATGATTTATTTTATAAACATAATTTATTTTCAGTGGTTGAGAATTTTCTATCTTATTGTCCCTTTGAAGTCAGTGAGGAAGCGAAACTAAAATCCCTTTATAAAAGTAAGATGCTCTTGTAAATTTCTGGTTTTGCACAAATGCTGGGACAGTGTCAGCGGTCAAAGGCATCACGAAAGCTCAGTGAGAGCTGTAAACAAGTGCAGTGATGTCAGGAGGAGCTGGCTGACCCACTGCTGAACTCTGGCTCCGAGGGACACACAAAGTGCCAGATCCCTTTCCCACACATGTGTGCATACACACCCCCACCCCTTTCATCAGGAAAGGTGTCACAGAACAATCTGCCACAGTTGCACACCATCATCCAGGGAAATAAACCCTGGAGCCCCTTTTGATGGCTGAAGACTTTGCTTTTGAAGAGACAAAGCTACTTCCATAAGCACATCAAATATAAACAGTGTTCCCTAAGGGGCCTGATCACAATCCAGTCACAAGCAGCAGAAAGCTACAGCATTGCACAACCAGCACATCCCAAACCCAAAATCAAATGGCTCAATTCAGCAAGGCAGGACTCCTGCATTTCCCAGGGGCCTTGGAAATATTCTGACATAATTCCTGACAGCTCACTGCGGCCAGAGCCAGCCCTGAACTGTTCCCATTTGGGAAAGAAGCACTTGTCCCAGCTGGATGCTTTTAATGTCCCACTTGGAAGCATGACCTTGTCTCCTTAAGGCTGAGTTTGTCCTCACTGGGAAGGTTTTTTTAGGAGTTGGGTACAGGGAATTTGAGGTTGTACTCAACATCAAACCAAGCTGCTGAAAGGGGGTGTCAGGATTTTCCATTCCCTCTCCACCAAGCTTTGCCCAGAGAAGTGCTGATCAGAGACAAGCTGTCTGTGTTTGCTGCCAGCAAGGAGGCTGCAATGACAGATCGAAGACAAGCACTAATTTAATGTTCATGTAGAAAATATCTGGCTGCCCACTGCTATTGCTGATCCATTCTCTTGAAGAGCATGGGAACACAAACTGCTCAGTGTGTCTTTACAGCAACACTCTTCGCTCCCATAATTTAGGCTTGCTATATTTGAGATTTTTCTTGAGGTTCAGTGTAAAGATTACCTAAGAATTTCTGCTTTTAGGTAAAATGGTGCAAGTTTGTCAGCTCTTCAGAGACAAAGAAAATCTTGGGTGTACCTGGTGATTCAAAGGGCAAATAGAACAAACCCCAATTATAAGCACATAAAAGATTATGGTTTTTTAATGGTGATTTCTGTCTTCTAAATATAGGCCTGGCCATAAAGGAGACATTTGCTCCTTAGTGAAGATTCTAAGAAACACTGAAGTGAGATCTTCAGTGCCTGAAGTCTGACTTTCTGCTAGAGGCCAGCACTCACAGGAGTTCAGACAGCAGGATTCTAGTCCAGGATTTACTGGGAAAGAGGACCTACCAAAATGATGAAGAGTACCCATGGATACACCTGTACTGCTCAAGAGAAGGGAAGATGACTGAGAGAAAACTCCATCTGCACCTATTCTTCTTGGCTCTTTCACTGAGATAAGGGAAGAAATACATTATTAGCCAAGTCACACCAACTGCTACCCCACCTTTATACTGACTCTTTCTAATCTGTAGCTAAAACTGTGTCAGACTACAGGATAATCACAGACATAGTCTTTCCAGGCATCATTTTACCTCCTCAAAACATGTATAACTTTATGTTGGTTAAGTGTACAGAGGTACAACTGTCACTGGTTACACACTGAGAGCCAGGTTTACCTCACAGGCACACACCTAAAGCACAACTGATCCAGCAGAGCTGCATTTGTGCTTTCAAACATGATTTTATTGCCATAAACAGAGAGCACTGACACATTTGCTCGGCAGTGTAAGAGAAATCCCTATGTTAACCAAAACAAATAAGCTCTGCAGCACTGCAGTCAGTAAATTGTAATTAAGAAGGTGGCAACATAAGGGCAGCTGTCCACAAAATCCCATTGTAATTATGCATAGTTTATGGCTAAACTAATGGGATGAACAATTTAAATTAATTACAAACTCTGCCAAGGTACCCATCTATTCCCAAGTCTATTAATTAGAATCAATTTAATCCCCACTGGGATAAAGGTCAAACAAGACGTATTTGACCCTTTTCTCCTGGCGTCAGTGTTATCAGCCCATGGATCTGGCAGTGCCTGGGTCTGACTTGTTCGACTCTTCAGGATGTTGACAGGATGCTTTGAAGAACAGAGTCTGGGCCCAGCTAAAAAAATCTCTAATAATTTCTGCTTTATATTCCTGATAAGCACTGGTTTAAAAAGGCCAGAGCTTATTCTTTCTTGTTGGTCAGCTCTGAGGCTGTTGCTCTCTGTCTTGAGGAGTTTTTCTTTTCAGTCTCCCTTTCTTGCAGAAAACCTTGAAACAGTAATTGTGTTAGATTTGTGTCTTCAGTTTGGGACAGGAATCAAAGTGAAAACTGAACACTAACTAGTATTTGTTATTGAATTTAAAAACAAATATGCAAACTTACACTCAATACTTAAATACTCAATAATCATTAGCTGACATTTTCAAACTGCTCAGAGGGAAAGACACCAAATTTCTAGACCCTTGTCCAATTTTATGGGCAGGTAATCAAGAGAACTGTTACTTTTTTCTTCTCCCCATCACTCTTGCAGACTGAATTAATCAGCTTCTTCTGGGAACTTCATCATTATCATCTATTTGTTCTAATTCTTCAGGGTTTTTTGGGTTTTTTTACTTGCCGTGATACTTTCATTCCTCTGAGGTTACTGTCAGGCCAAGTTCCTGATATTTGCTCTGGCAGTTTGATGTAAAACCAGATAGTTCTTGATATGCTGACTTTGAATATTGCTGATGTATTTGAGAAATGGAACTCAGAATGTATTCAGAGTTTTCTAAGTTCCTCCTTTGTAATTTTACTATAGTATCACTCTAATAAAGCAGGTTTCCACAGCAGCCTTAAGAATAATAAAATCTTTGATTCCTTTAAAATGCTTAGGACTGTATGCATGGATTATGGTCACTCTTAAAGCAAATTGCTGTGCCTGGCTAATTAAATCAGACATTAGCTCAACAGCATGTTTGATTCTTTTATAACACAGTAAAAACTACCTACAGTGTTTCAGATGGAAACAGATCTACAAGTCTGGGACTTTTTCTAGCCTGTGCCAGAGCCATGACATAAATGCAACATAAATACTCAGCAGCACTTTTACAAGTCACTGCAGATGATGAAACAACACAAACAAAATAGGGATGAATTACTTCAGATAAGTGGCCTGAAACATCATGGCCCAAAACCTTCCTGACAGCCCTGAAGTTCAGAATATCAACCTTTCTCCTTCCTGTGGTCCAAATGAGACTGAGAATCCTGGAATCAGACTATGGCTGAGGCTCTGGACCTCTGGATGTCCTCTGGTCCAACTCCCCAGTCAAGATCAAGCACCTCCTCTACTGCTTGACCAGGTCAGCTCATTTTGAATTTCACTGCCTCCTCCTCCAGCTTGCCAGATGTGAGCCTCTGTTTTCACTTTCAAGGTATTCACTTTCACTTTACCCATACTCCCTTCACCCTTCATTTAGCATTAGGTCTACTGCAGCCTTCACCTCCCAGCATTAACTTCTAAAACAACCTGTCTGTTTTCTACCACACTTTCTGCACCTCTCTAAACATTCTTCAAAACTATTGCTACTTTTCAAACCCCCACCTTAAAACTTCCATTGCTGTGATGCCTCTTCCAAAACTTTAAACTGGCTCAACAAGTGGTGCTGCAGTCTGGCTTTCATCAGCAGAGAGTTCTGTGTTGGTACTCATTGTCACCTTTTGGTTTTTATCTCCACTGTCACATTTATTTATTTTATCCCTGCCAACTCTGAGGTCAGCATCATCTTTTGCTGTTGTTCTTACAGAGCACATTTAGCATCTTGATGCTAAACAGTCTTTGGTGTGAAGTCAGTTTTTGAGGCACTGCAGTGACATTAATATATAACCTCATCTTTGAAACTTTAAGATTTTTTACAGCATTGGCACAGTCCTTGTATTTAGTGGGAAGCCTCATTTAACTGCCTTGGTGCCAGACCTTCAGCATGTTAAAAAGTGCTGGATCTTGGTGTGCCAACACAGCATGGTCTCAATTGGGACAGTGTTTTCTCATTACATCACTGTGTCTTGATGGGAGATGACAAGACTAACTCTGCAAGTACCATTTCTTGTTAACATGATTCATTCTCCTTACAACATAGCCAGCAACAGAAGACAGGTATGTTCCAAATTATAAGTTAAAACAGCTCCAGCCCAAGCTGCTTCACAGACACCAAAGATTTGAGAGCTGATAAATTCTGGCAGTGCCTGCCAGGCAGAGACACTTATTCAGCATTTATTCCAACTGCTGGCCTTGGCACCAGCACCCAGCACAGGCTTCATGCCACGGCAGCCTGGGACTCCAAACAAGGGCTCTTCTGCCCATCCTTAAATCCAATCAACAAAGTAGGGAGCTGCCAACAGGAAGCCATTAAATAAAGCTGCTGTCAGGATGTGATCTTTGGAAGAATAAAGCCTTTCTGGAGACCATAAAGCCCATCAGATCTATGCTCTCATACTTTACCAAAAGTTTCAAATTAATGTATTATTTCACATGACATGGAAAAACATTCACTCCCCAGCTCTTCTCATGTACTTCTGGCTGCTGATAAGTTGTGACATGCTCTACTGGTTCACTGTAAGATTAAGTGCTTAAATTTAAGGAAGATTAAAGTAACCATCATTTAACATATCCCTGAAGCTGCTGCATTCCTATGGTGGTTTCTTTCCAACCACACACACAACAGGAGAGATTAATCACTTACAACCTCATATTTGCACTACAGGTAAATATGCTCATTACACTAAGGTATCTACAGCATAGAAAATGTGCATTTTCCTTTTAGATTACATTATCCTTTTCACACAATGTCAGATTGCCTTTTCCAAATGGTCACTTTTTTGCATTTCAAACTGACTGCACAGAAATCCATTAGACACATGGGCTGTAGTTAATTGTGGTACCACCACAGGGCAGGAAAAGCATTCAGAATGGGGACAGATGCTCACCTGGCAACAGTTTCTTAGCACTGAAATCTAAATAGATATATATAAATATTACACTGAGTCTTTTGAAACCAGGCCACCTTAAATGTAGTGCACCACACTGGCACATTGCACTGGGTAATGTACATCAGAACTGTGCCCATTTCTTTTATAAACCTAATTTTAAAGGCTTTCTAATTTCATTATGTTAAGTCATGATGCCTGTTAAAAACAAGTACATGGTGATTAATCAGTTTCTGAGGAAAATCAGGTCCTCTCAGCTCTGAAAGCGTGCCATTTCAAACCAGCTCTTTTCCTTCTATCAGGACTAATATTCTCTGGGGTGGCCAGATCAGGTCTAGTCATGTTCTGAGCTGAGAAGGAACGAATGTGTCAGAAATCAGTTATTACTTGCAGAACAAAAGTGTCTCCTTGACAACTGGCCCAGCACATGGGATTTCAAAGCTGACAGAAGCAGAAGGTTTCCTAGGGTTCCTGCAGGGATCTCATGCCTTCCCATCCCTTCCCACTGCCCCAGCACACAGTCAGGAATTATAAACCTCTGACATTACAAAAGAAAGGGTTCCAGGTCTGGAACACTACAGCACATCTGGATGGTGCCTGGGGTGTATTCCCATTCCAGTGCACCAGGAATTTGATGCCAGGCAAGAGATACTCCCCACTGCAGTTTAGCAAGACTCTTCTACAGGCTCTGAAAGTGCAACCAGAGATGAATGTGGAGAATGTTGACCAATATTTTAAGACATTTTGGAATAAGAACTCTTACTGAATCCATGGGAGACACTCATAGCTTTTGTCCTGCACCTCAGAATAAATCACAGCTCTGAAACAGCAGCAGTGGCCTTTGCCCTCATGTCAGGAAATTGGTATTAATTTAATATCCAGCTCTAGTCACAGTGCAGGTAATCCTTGATCATACAGCATTGGTATGTGTTATAAAGAAGCTTTTTGAAGGTATATACAAATTCATACAAATGAGGACAATAATACATGGGCCATTCACTTAAGAGCTGGACTTGATAATCCTTGTGGGGTCTCTTCCAACTCAAGAGTATTCTGTGAAATCTCTGAACTAATAAGTCAATGTGATTCATAAAAACCAAAGTGAAATATTCATACACCTACAGATGCAATTTGTGTGGGAGGAATGTGCCATTGATAAACTCATCTCAAAACCTGCCAAATTTTCCATTACTGGGAGTACAAAGCTAAATTCTATGACCTGATACACCATTTTTTTTTACATAACCTCTCACCAATACTCTCAGCCTAAACATAAAATAGCCTCAAATCTTACTCAGCTAAATCCCTCCAATTATTCAAGGCCTTCAAGCACTTGTAATTCCTCTGAGGTTTTCAGTTCTGTTGGAGAAAGTGAAACACTGAGGGAAACTCCAGGATCCAGCAGCAGTGTGTGCTTGCACAGCTCTCATCCATCCCTTTCTTCGTGCTGCCTCCTCCCTCAACTTCTTCCCATCACAACTGTCACTGAACTGAAAGAGGACAGCATAACCAAACAACAAAAAATCTTCCAAAATGCTGACACTGAGGTCTGACTTTGAAAAATGCTGTGAAAATACCGATGGAAAGAACAGTTGATATTTCAGGGCTGCTGGGTTTTTCTGGAAAGGCCCAAGAAACACTTCCAAGGTCACTGTCAGATAAACAAGAATACTAAATTACTTACTAGAGCTGGGGAATCTGTTTCAGTCCTATTATTAAATCTTTTTCAGTTACTTTTATTAGGTTTTGTTGAGCAATGCAGAATGCCTAAGAATCAAATATCCCTTTCCTGTTCAATCACACCTCAAATTAGACAATCTGTGAACAAAGTAAATTAAAATGAGAAGAAAAAATTTTTAGAGATCAAAGATTTCTATAAGAAAATCTAACAAAAATCAAGACATACAGAAGACATAGGAATCAAAACTTCTTCACTAGAGACTATCAAAACCAAGGCTGACAACTTCCTGGCAAAGGCACTATAATGAAACTTCTGTAGGAAAAGCAAACGGCCTTGAGGAAACCAGGCACAGTTTCCCACTCTACTGAGCAGTGAATGAACCCATTCAGCCCCTACACCCCCTGACTGCTCACATCTGCAGAGGGCTGTTCTCCAACACAAGAAATACTGTTCAAAGGGGCCAGTCTTTCCAATATTAACTGGATTATACAGTACAGCCTTTGCAAAACACCATTAGGCTTTGGAAGTGGATTTTTATTTCATAGGCATTAAATCATAAACTCATAAAAGTCTCTCCTTCTCCCATTTCATTAACACAGACATTCTCTGCCATTTTGGCTCACCAGAGTATCAACAGCCTTGACAGAGCTACCAGTGTGTGAGACTGAGGCAGAGGTGGTGCTTCATGGACCAAATACTTTCAAGGTACAGTCAAATTCTCAAGAGTTAAAGCAAGCAACAGTGAGGATTTTGACTTTTGCAAGCAGCCAAGAAGGGACAGAAAGCAGAAAGTTAATTTCTCCAGCGGTTCAGCCACAGCAGAGTAGCTTCTCAGCCGGCACTTATGAATCTGGACACATCTCTGGGAAGTTGGATTACAACACTTGAGCACTTCCGGAGAAAAGTCAGTGCTGTTCATCCCTCATAATAACACTAACATGTCCTGGATCATCTGTAACCACTTCATCCCTGCATACAGCTCATTTACATGCTCTTGGCTTTTTCCAGAAGTGCTCCAGGAAGCATTTCAGTACACAGTGCCTCCCAGGACCAAGTAGTTCTTGACAACTACTTGAAATTACAAACTGAGTATGGATCCTTTGGCCTCTCCGGGTACACTTGAACAGGAATCATCTGATGATTAAAGTCTCTCATTGCCTAAAAATTGCTGGCAGTCTTAATTGAAAAAAAACCCCAGAACATACACTTCTGAAATTGCAAATAGAACTGGCACTGCTTTGTGCCCTTATTGGCTATTTCTTTGGGGAGGCCAACAAACAACTTTGAGAAAAGAAACATCACTTGAGAAGGAAATGTCTCCTAGACATTTATCTAAGTCACATTTAAGGCACAATGGCGGAGCAATAGGGGTAAAGAATGGGAATCAGGATGGATTTACAAGATCATGCCCAAGAGACTTCCATTCCATTAGATTGAGAATTTTAGTCTCCATGCTCATCAATCAAGCACAAGACATTGTATTTCCATTTGCATAAACAATTTTGGGATTTATTTCTTGTCATCTTCATAGCTTGAAACGCAAGATTAAGTTTTACAGTAGAGGAGTTGCAGATGTGACAATTCATAATCTTGTGAAATACATTTGCCACCTTGCTTGAAAACGGCTCCGATACATCTCACTCGTGAGCAACAAAACCAGCCTCTGAAACTGAGCGTAAGATGAAATCCCATCCAGTCTAATTACCAGAGAAGTTTCATAGCCTCACAGTCCCAACTAACTTATCTTTCTGAAGATTCTAATCTCAAAAATATGGTTATATATCGCCGCCTACCTCCAAAACCCCGCCACTATGTCTGTGTGCGCAGGCGCTGGGAGCACTTGGTCAGGACACACTGCACACCCTCCACCAGAGCCTGAGCCCGTGGCACTGCTGCCAACCACCTCCATGGCGTGCTGGGCTTGGCCCCAGACTTCCACGCCTTTGCTGGAAGTCTTTTTCTAAACTTGGAATATGGTGGCTACACCACCTGATAGTCAGAATCTGTTCGAAGTTATTCATTATGATCAATAATTCAAGCTTTGCGTATTGCTGTATGCTAGTTAACAGTGTAAAAAGAGAAAACCAGTCAGTTTTCACAAGCCTTATCAAAAGATGACTTGCTAGACACTCCAAGGCTTTTTCATTTCTTTTTGATTGTCAAATGCAAAGCGTAAAATTGAAGAGGAGTGCCAAGCAGAAGGTTGTGCATGGTACATGGCGACTGCACAAAATCCACAAATTTAGGGTTGAGCACAGAAGCAGGAAAGAAATGAAATCTCATAGCAAAGGGAATGGAAACTACCACATGGAGGTAAAATTAGCATTAAAACTACTAAGGAGATGAAGCCAACTTTGCTGTTCTCACCACAGGCTGGCAGGCAGTGCCACTGCCAGGGGGATCAGAACTTGCTGAGTGCCATATGTGACTGACTGGACACCATGCTGTAACTGAAAAGAAAATCTAATTCAAATTGACTCAATGCAAAGACAAACACCTTGATGACGCACATGAAAACATTCCTAAAAGGCAAAACACCCCAAAGTTCTAACCAATAACCAGCAACACACAGCATTTCAGAACATGGTATGAGAAAAGTACAAAGATTCCCAATAATTATTCTCATGTATTCTGTATTTTTTCCTTGCACAATATGTAGAGATTTTGTAGATAGGACATACAGATAGAATACAGTCTGTGTCTGTTTACAGTAATTCCATCCTCAGCTCTCTCTCAAAACAGCCTAGTCTCCTTTTGGCCCCTGTCCCTTGGCTCCTCAGGGCCATTGTTCAGCTCCCAGCTCAACTGCAGCAAAACAGCTCTTAAATGTGCTGTAGAAATGGTAGCACTTTAATGCCAGCGCTCAGCATAGCAACCAGCCACTCTAAATAAATAAATAATGAAGCCTGGTATTCCAACAGATAATATAAATACACCTTCAGCAAATTTCTTGGGTCCAAAGGTCAATCAACTTGTTTGCTCTGACTCCCAGAATGTGTAAATCTCAACATGATGTTTAAACACAAACACAGACAAACATCAAAGTTCAATGCTGACATATTTTACACCTCAGAGTTACATGCCAGAATAGCTCTGTACCACACAGAGAAAACTGTAATGCATGTGTAAGGAAGTGATAAAACCCTATCCTGAACTAAATCCAATTTTTTTCTTTAAATAGCCTCTCATTCTGTATTTTTCCTCTTCTTTCTTCTCTATTTATTCTCATTCATCCTCTCACACAGAGAAGTATTTATGCAGCTGTCTAATTTCACCAGTCCTCCCCTTAATCACCAACAAAAGGGGAGATGAAACTTTCCATCCTAACACTCATTTCAGGGATGTGTGTTTCTGCATCCCTGACTGATTCACAAATAGGAACATACCTGTATTTACAAAACCAAGACATTTCAAGGTAAACCACCAGCTCCTGAGCAAGAGCATGGACCCACCAGCTACACTGGCACTTCTGGGCTGCTGTGCAGACCCACTCTCAGCCCCTCTCCTAAAGGAAATGTGCAAATAATCCCACAGCTTCCACTCAAGCGGTGCTCTTCTTGCCGGGTTCTCATTCATTTTCCCCTTGAACAGCTCTGGGCTGTCCAAAAATGAAACACAAGGGACTTCAGGAAGCACAAGAAATTAATTTCAGGAATGGAAACCCAGCAGGGTGAAAGGGAACGCTTCTCCCCACTGTCCCAGAGCCACCTATCCCTCTCCTGTGGGGTGGTGCACCTGGAGAGGATCCTGGTGGACGAGGGCTCACTGCACATGATCCCCATGCCCAGCAGTGCCAGCAAGCAGCAATGCGAGTGAGCACTGGCTCCATGCACGGAATTGCTCAGCTCTCCTTCCCCTGCCACAGGAGACCTGGGCTGAGGCAAAACGCTCTCCTTTGTCAGCAGAGGGGGATCCAGGAGGGGGATCCAGGAGGGGGATGTTCCTCACAATCGCGTTTGCACGGCTGGGATGGGGAAAGGCAGGAGGCAGCGAAGGAGGAGCAGGCAACTTCTGAAACGCAACCGATGCAGTAATAACTCGGTCCTGCAAAACGAGAGCTTCTCTCGCCTTTCCCCACCGATCCCACCCAGAGGAGGGGCAGCAGGGCTCGGTGGCAGAGCAGCAGGTGGGCGCTCCCCTCCCCTCCCGGCTCACCTTCCTGGCTCCTCTCCTGGCGAACTCCCGGGCCAGGTGCCGGCCGATGCCGCGGCCCCCGCCGGTGACCAGCACGTTCTCCCGGGACAGGTCCCGCAGCTTGGGCGGCAGCACCAGGCACACGGCAGCCTTCACCACCAGATACAGCATCTGCACCGGGAACAGCAGCAGGGCGCCCAGCCACTTCCAGACCATCCTCTTCTCCCAGGCAAAGTTCTCTTCCAGACCTCCACAAAACCAAGGTGACAGAGAAAGAAAAGCAACACCCTTCATGCACCCCCAGATGGGTGACAGTTCTTCAACCCCCTTCCAAAACTTGGGGGCAAGAGGTTCCTGGATTGGAAAAATCCTTCCCTCCCCCTAAAAAAAAAAAAAAATGGGGGTAGGAGTAAAGTAGTGCAGAAGACCAAGTCACTCCCCTGTTTCTTGATCGGTGTCCTCTGGGATTGTCACACGCAGGTAAAACAGCTCCCTTGCTCTTTAACTGGAAAGCTTTTTTTTAATGAAGAGGGAAAAAAAAAAAAAAGTAGAATTAAAAGTAACCATACATCCCTCCGCTGCAAAGACCCACACAAAAATCCAGTATCCAAACGAAAGGTTTGTATATTTAGAAAAATAAAATAAAGCAGCCTATGTCTCCAAATTTCAGCCCGCAGTGCCTTCCAGGCAGCTCATTTCTATTCTTAGACTCAGGAAATTGCTTAAATAAGATAGAATTGCCAGGACCTTCTTTTTAAGAAAGGCTCTATTCAGGGTGAGGTTGTTGTTTTTGTTTTAGTATCTATAAATATCTATAGACGTTCTGTCCTGAGCCGGTTGCAAAGGCTGAGCCGGTCACTGCCTCTCTCTGCCCCCTCTCCCGGTTTTTTCACTTGGAGTGTCTGATCACAGAGCAGGAATTACGCCGTGCACTAGTTCAGCTCTGGCTCTCACTCATTCCTGCCTATTGCCGTCTCTGCCGCTCAGGGCCGCGGCGCTGGGGAGGTTTTATACCCCATTAATCCTGATTGACAGTTAAAGTGTCGGGGCGATTTCACTACTGTTCCTGGGAGTGGCTCTGCTCTGCCCTCCCCCGCCGGCCGCCGCCGCGCCGCCAGCTCGCTGCGGCTGGGCGGGCGCTGCCAGCGCGGCCCGAGGGGCCGGCTGCGGGCACCCCTGGGTGACCTGCGGGAACCCTGAGGGCAGCAGGGCCGGCTGCGGGCACCCTGAGGGCACCATGGGCCACCTGCGGGCACCCTGGGTGACCTGCAGGCACTCTGGGCCGACTGCGGGCACCCTGAAGGCATCGGGGCCACCTCCGGGCACCCTGGGCTGGCTGCGAGCACCCTGGGTGACCTGCGGGCACCCTGGGCCGCCTGCGGGCACACTGAGGGCACTGAGGGCACCCTGAGGGCAGCGGAGCCACCTCCGGGTACCCTGGGCCACCTACAGGCACCCTGGGCCGTCTGCAGGCACCCTGAGGGCACTATGGGCACCCTGCGGGCGCCCTGAGGGCAGCGGGGCCGGCTGCGGGGCCAGCTGCGGGCACCATGGGCCGCCTGTGGGCACCCTGGGTGACCTGCAGGCACTCTGGGTTTGCTCTGGCCACCCTGAGCTTGCTGTCTGTACTCTGGGCCACCTGCCGGCACCCTGACCAACTGCAGAGACCTTGGGCCAGCTGGGCAAACCCTGGGCTTGCTGTGTGCACCCTGGGCTTGCTGTGTGCTCCCTGGGCCACCAATGGCTACCCTGGGCCAGCTTCGGGCGCCCTGGGTTGCGTGCTGGCACCCCGGGCATGCTGTGGCCGCACTGGGTTTGCTGCAGGCATGCTGGGCATCTTTCAGGTACCCTGGGCCACCTGCGGGCACGGGGGGCAAACTGCGGGCACCCTGGGCTTGCTGTGGGCATGCTGGGCTCGTGCCATGCTGGGCTCGTGCCATGCTGGGCTTGCTCCATGTTGGCCTGGCTCTCTTATGCATGGCACTCTGCAGGAGCGCTCTGTCACCAAGTCAGCCCCTGCATCCTCCCTCACCTACACGCACCTGGTCTGACCTGAGCCCAGGGAAAAGCAGGTCCAGGAAGAACCAGGGCTAAGGCTGAGTTCAAGGGAGCCATCTATGCCACACAGGGAGCTGCTTGCCCAAGATCAGCTGCTGTGTGGAGGGCAAAGCTGCTTGCAGCCCTAGATCACCAGCCTAGGATGATGGTCATCAATATCTGGTACCACTGGAGCAGTGTTTTTCTGGATAACATGATATCTCATGGATTTTCCATGCTGCAAGATGCTTGCTTTGCTGAAAACGGGAGATTTAGCAGTGGGCAGTGGGAAAGGCAGGCTCTGAATGACAGAGGGAGACTTACCCTTCAAAAAAGGGTGGTTTCTTCCAAGACTTTTCTGTCCAGTGATAAGGGCATACCCAGAAGGTCTCCTTCAAACTCCTGTAATAGGGAAAAGGGCAGAGTGTAATTACAGCAGGTCTCCCTGGCTGTTTACACTGTCAAGCATTAGACAGGTAAGTTCTGATTTCAGGTTGTACAGATGAAGCATTTCTGAGGAGGATGTAACTGCACATTCATGCCCAGCCAGGAGCTGTGGCAGCAATCAGAATTAAACTGAAATGCAAAGCTTTGCGGAGATCAAAAGATCTCAAGGATATCAAACCTCACAGTGTTGTCTTCACAGCTGGGCTGGAAAGAAATTCAGGTTTATATCTGCAGGTATCACTAGGATTCATCAAAATGAATCCAGTCCACAAGTTCACTGGTCTGAGCCAGATGCACTATCCTGGGAAGCCATCTAGAGGTAAACACTGGAATCAAGGGAAAACTGCACTTAAAAACATTCTCAGGCTTCTTCACATCTCTAATTACTAAAACACCACCCCAATAAACATTTGATTCTAAGCATCTGTGAGAGAGAGAGATGAGTTTGGATGCCAAATCCCTTTTAAAAATGAACTCACTTTTCTTCTTTGGAACCAAAGAGGTATTTTTGAAAGCAGACATTTAAAGTGGCCATGTGGGAACAGAGTGTTCAGGTTTTTTTGTTGGCAGAAAGAAGGACAGCCAAGTTTCTGGTGCCCCCCACATTCAACAGCTCTATCACACACAGATATTTTGATTAAAAATATGAAAAATACCTAAATCCCTGAATTTAATCTCTGTTGACAGTTCCACAAAAGTTTTAAGGGAAGGAAAAAAAGGAAATAAAATTGAGAAGAGAAACTTGCACAATTTTTACCTTTAACTGGCAGGTTACCTCATATGAAATAAGCCGTATGACTGTCACTGCATAGTCATAGTGTCAGGAGAGGGTTTTGAAGAGAGGATGAAGCATCCTGACTGGAAACTGTACAGAATCAGTGAGTGTTCCCTAACTCAGCTGCATCTGAACCAACCAGAGAATTTCCATGTCCTGTTGGCAGCATTTAGCACCTTGGTGTGTTTTTACAGTAATACCTCTGGAAATGCAGCTCGGAGAGGCACCTGGCTTTACAATTTTCCTCTCAGTCCAACAGCTCTGGAGGAGAGAGAGAAATTACCCAGAGAGTCCAGTGTCTGGCTTAGACAGGAATGACTCAGTGTCTGGACTGGGAACAAATATAACAACTTTGGTACGGAAATAAGGAGCCGTGTTGAAAATGAAAGGATATGAACTCCATCGAAGTATATTTGGGGTTGTTTGGATTCCTGAGTTCAGTCTCTTTGTGCTTAAAGCACCACAGACGCATTTAAAATAGAAAACTCATTAATATTGCAGAGTTAACTTGTTTACATTTAAAAGAAAATTAATTATGAATGTAAAGCGTTTGCAGGTCCTTTGAAGCCAGGGGGAATAGAATAATCTTGTGGACATTTATTTCATGTGTCTATTTCCAGCTTGAATAATAATCTAAATATGTGTTTGAAGATATTTTTTATTCATTATGATTTTGACCTATGTACAAAGTTGCTACCAAATTTGGATTGGGAGTTAAAAAACGGTTCTAGGTATATAACATTTTCCTAACCTGCTCTTCAAATTTCATTGAAGTATGAACTATTTTACTTCTTTACTGCTTTAGATTTACCTTGAAGCAGTGAAAACTAGTAGATGGTACATTGTACAAACCTACAAAAACAAGAAGCAAAAGCAGATTTATAGTAAAACTGAAGTTAGTGCATCTTGCATGTAGTAAATAAAAACTATGTGCAAGTTATTTTAAAATTCATGTGATTTAACCAAAAAGTCGAATAGCTTTAAATAGTACACATACTGTATGTGAGAGCATTAGAACTTTAGAGCTATTTCCCTTTTAATTGATGTTCTATTCTGTAAAAGGGAAAAAAAAGGAATGTTCTGGAATTTCGCCTGATTTTTGTACAGCAACCACTGCACTGTTTCTTGGCAAGATGTCTTTTTCCAAACTGTCACCTTTACAAAACCAACGTGAACTTTTATTCACAAAGTCCGTCTCTGTTAGTGAGATCCCTGAAGTACACTTTCCTGCAGGGCTGATTGTCCAAGGTGTTTTCCATGCTGCAGGTGCAAAGGGGTGCTCAGCACACACCTTTGTGAGGGTAACAGGGATCTGTCCCATCACAGCCTTCTCTCTAATTATCAGTCCCAAGCTGGCCCAAAGTGAATCCCATCCATGTTTCCACTCAGAAGTCCTAAGCCCTGAAACATTCCATAAGCAGGCCTGTTAATTCTGTGAAATTGCATCGTCTTCAGAATTAATTTTGCATTTTCAGCAGTTGTTTCCTACACAGACACACAACAAATTATAAACTGAAAGAACAACCAACACAACTTTTTTAAAGCCATTTTCACGACGCTTTTAACTATGTTTATTCCAGTTTAAGAGAGCAAGAAGGTAGTCAGGCTGTCTGGCACACAGCGGGATTCTTCAGGTGGTCCTGTGCAGGGCCAGGAGTTGAACTTTGATGATCCTTATGGACGTGTTCCAGCTTGGGATATTCTGTGATTCTATGTAATGTATTTCAGTGGTAACTCAAGCCACTTTTGGCTTCCATTTGTTGATTTAGATTTCTGGGTTTGTACTTGTGTAGCTCTTGGACTGTACTTAGTGTAGATTTACTCAATAAGAGTCATAAAAACCAATTTTTTCTGACTTGTGGTGGTTTGAAGGAAAAAACAGCAGTGAAAAGCACATTTACCTCGAAAACAATTTGATACACTCTGTATACACATCACTTATGTGACAAAGCTCCATTTTTGCAGAACGATGTTACCTGGGTCTATGAAGAGGCTCAGGGAGGGTCTGAATGCTCACAGTTCATGTTGCACCTGTATTTATAGCAGAACTGTGCTCACAGAGCCTTTGCAGCCAAGTTTCTACCAGCCTTGGAAGGCTGTTTGTACAAATGAGGTTGCTAAACTGCAAGAACTTCCAAAAGGAAAATGAGCTGGAAATTAAAACTATGCTCGAGGCACATCTGAAAGCCCTTTGGGTTAATAATTCTGTGTTTGCAACTTAAAAAGCCCCACTCAGATATATACAATACAAACCTGGGATCACAGAGCAGCAGTTCCACAATAGAAAGGCTGTGTGACTATGGTGTCAAGTAATTCAATTTTTTTTACATCAGTGGAGGGGTTTTTATCATAGACAATATATCATGATCACAGAATAAAACTTAAAGCTCCTTTAAAATAGGAAAATCTTTTGCCAAGCTGATCTGGTTTTTGTTAGATGAAGTACTGCTGTCAGATTTGGATAAATCAAGAGCTAAATTTTTGTGCTTCTTGATTTCATTTTCCCCTTGTGTTCACATTTTCCATTTGAAATGTGTCCCAGTGGTTCTGTGATTTCACACTGTCCTTCTATATGCTATTAAGAGTCTGATACTGTTGCCTTCTAAGTTCTGCCATGGACTAAGCTCAAAGGAAATGGGTTTCTGGTTAACATCCAGCCTGACAGCAAAGACTGCGTCAGGCCTTTTACAAAAAGCTGCATTTTGATGTCTTAGGGCTTTCCCAGAGTCTTACAACAAAGCAGTGTCATGAGTAAAGATATAAAAATGTCTTACTCTGTCATGAGTAAGTCTAAATTCTAGGTAACATCCCTTTCTAGATTCAGGTGTAAAAATAATTGTCTTTATAAGCAGTTTACACAGTGCTCACAGGGGCTCTCTAGAATTCAAGGAGATGCAATCTCACCTATGTGGTACTTGTTCCACTTGCTGAGTTGTTCTCATACATGTTAGAATTTGTCATTTGCTGTAACTGCACTTGGTTTTCCTGTCTGTGATTAGAAGCCAGATCTCTCAACATCTTAGGCTGCTTCAAGAGAGAACAATGCAAAAATACCCCATGTGAACAGGAATGGAGTGATCATCTTTGTTAACCAGATTGACTCACCTTCTCTTTGGTGCCTTTACTGACTTTTAGGCCAGTGAATATTTACCCATTCCTTCTGACTAACTCCTCAGTCCTGGCAAAACTTCCAAGACATACAAGGAAGTGGGGAAACAAAATAATTATGTCTTTAAGGCTCTTAAAATAGAGAAAAGTCCTGAAATCCTACTAAACCAATGTGACATCAATTTTGACACAAACTGAACAGCACGCTAATGCCTGTAACAAGTTTGCACTGGTAGCTTGTAAACTAGCTTAGAAAGGAAATCTCAGGATAAAATATTCCCTGAATTCCTTCTAACAATGTCTTTTTAAAACAATTCCTTACATGCAGCTGTAACTTCTTTTCAGAGGGAGAGGTTCACTAATATTTACTGAGATGAAATAATTCAGGGCCTCTGACTGTCTGGAGCTTCTTCAAACTTGACAGTTTTACAAAGGATACCAAAAAGAACAGGAATGTTAGGAAGAGAATGGTGCTGTCAAAGGCAAACAATTTATACTGGGAGGCTGGGATAGGTCAGGTGTATGAACTGATGTGGGGAAATAAGATCACACTAAAATCAATCAACCCCAACCTAGATATTACCTCACAGAATGTAAAAGTAGCATTAATGTTTGCTTTAGTTTATGTTGTTTTGTTTTTTTAAATATCATTCAAGCTAATGTAACCCCACAGGTCTGAATGCAGTAGGGAGGGGCTCAGTGAAGTGTCCTGCACCTCCGCAATGGAAGAGATAATTTATGCCCCAACTTAGTTCATTTGCATCACAATTGGAAAGATGACTGTAATGACAAGGTCCAGGCCTGATGAGTTAAGCTGAGAATTCCATCTTATTACTTAAATGGATTTCATGATCTTCTTATCCTTAACACCTTTTCTATCTATCTATCTAGCTAGCTATCTATCATCTATCTATCTGTCTATTTATCTTTCTCAATTTTAAACCACATAATTCAATCATCCGTACTAGCTGACCTCCACTGAAGTTAAGCATTAGACCTTTTACCTTAAGCATCCAGTCTGGTCACTCATCATCTGGTATTTTATCTCTTATGACTCATCTTGTTTACTCATTCCACACAGCCAAATATTATTTTTACCCCACTGACTAATTCTTGCCGTTTGCTGTAACACATATTTTGTATAAATGGGATTTTTCTAAGCAGATATATTTTGTCTGCTTTTTTAAAGTGTAGAAGAAAATGTAGAAAGGACTCACTCTTTTCAGTGAAGATCTCTCTGAGGAAATTCATTACAGGTTGGTTAGCCAAATGCAGAATCCTGTGGCTCATGCAAAGGAGTACTTTTGTACTTTTCTCTATGGCCATGATTACAAGCTTTTATAAAGGTTTTTAAATGAAGTATTGGGGAGATTAGTGGGGATAAAGAAATGTTTCAGTGTTAAGAGGATAAACACAGGTTATATTGCTTATGTCAAGCTGAGCTAATGCTTGTTTGTTTTTTAATCTTACCCAAACAAGTTTTGTCCAGTCACATTGTGGACAGAAATACACAAAGTTACACTTGGTGACTCATTCCTGCACTGTCATCACCTCCTTTGGTGCAAGCTTTTGGACACCATATGCTCTGATCACACCTGAATTACAACCATGGATAACACAGAGTCATCTTGGAAAACACAGCAAAATATGGAGTTGTAAAGATATCAAAATCTTTTCTTTAGAAAGAATCAGCACAGAGGGTTAGGGCCAAAATTCTCCAAGTCAAGGAGAAGTTTCCCTGTGCTAGCACAGCAGCATTGGTGAGCCCAGAGCCTCTTGCTGCACACTCAGGCTGGCAAATAACTGAGAGGTCTGTGTGGATCTCCAAAAGAAAAATTCCTTGAGATTGAGTTCAGAATTCCTGTTCTAACTGTTCTGGCCAGCTGTCTGCCTCAGCAAGTGAGCAGGGGAGAAGATCAGCACTAAGCAAAAAGCCTTGGAATCATCCTTCAGACCTACTCCAAGAGCAGAACCACTGCAATTCCTGACCTTGGAGACTGGAGTCCAGAGCAGCCACTCTTCCATAGGCTCTGAGACACTCACTGGTTACACTTGTAAAACATCCCAGAGAACTTTCCAGGCCCATAAAAGCAGATAAAAAAGAAACCCATTTGTAATTCTGTAATATACAAAAGAAAGGTGTTTCCTGGAAGTGACTGTGCTGTATAAGAGCTTGAATAATGCCAAGTGCAGTTGTCACAGCCGGATGTTTGCAGGCTTCCAGCACCTGCCAGCCCTGCCTACAGGAGAAGGGCAGGGGAATTTGTATGCAAATTATATGCAAATGACTTCTCTGTGGAGTCAATCTGGAGGATATAAATACTGACAGAATCATATCAGCGTCTAATTATTCCCACCAAAGAACAATGGAGTCCTATTATATTCTGGTTTTAATAGCAGGAATTTTAGTTGCTTTTGTATTGCTGGTTTTAATTGCAACTGATAATAATTTCTTCAAGGGAGAGATTCCTTCTGATATTGATCAGCCAGCAAAGCTCCGTCTTTATCACTGTATGTACACTCTGATGGAAATTCTGGTGAGTCTATCATGCTCTGGGATACTGGGATTTTCAGAAAAGGAAAGACCTAAGTATGAAGACGTGCATCTACAAATACTACAACTGTGTGTAATGGGAAGCACACAGTAACACAGATTTAAAAGCCAAAGGTTGATTTGGTTTCTATTACCAAATATGAAGCAGCCAGGATGAGGTGAGTTCTTTCAATACTGAGATATCCACTCTTATGCTGTATATTTCCATAATGAAATGACTGGTCCTGTGGATGACAGGAGGGCTGTTCATAATTTACATGAATAATATTAATAACAACCCAAATTGCTATGTCTAAATGCACTCTGATATATGGAAGGCAATTTCCTAAATTCTGAGCTATTTGCAGTAATTTTCTTACCCTTGTTTCTGCTCTTATTCTGCAGTGACTGAATTACAACATACTATTTAAATACCATAGGATCAGGTAGGTTGGAAGACACCTCCAGAAGTCATCTAATTGAACCTCCTGCCAAAGCAGGTTTAGGCCTGTTATCACCTCTTATCTAAGTACCTGTAAGCCAGACTCACTGTGCTGTGGGCTTTGCCATCACAGAAAGAAAGAGCTTTCACCCAAAAAGCTTTCAAAGTAGGCAACAGGAGTATGTAGGAGCAGCCTAAGCCCTGTCATGTCTGGCACGTAACATGTCAAAAGAAAGCCTGCAGGAAAACTGGAGTGGTTTCTTTGATGTTTGTATGAAGCTCACCTCAATTCTCTAATCCCCAGTTATACAGAAAGAACACAGGAACTTGGCCCCACATCCTGAGAGGTGATTTGGGCCATTACAATCTATTAAAAGACTTCAGTGGGTTGCTTGAACTTACACAGCAACATTCACCAAATCCAGTGGTTGTCCCTGATTCTCCAGTAGTACTTTTCTGCCTTGGCTGCCGTGGCAGAATGCTGTCCTTGCATATTCCATACTGCTCTTTGTGTTATGTTATATCTAAATTTAATATAATAATATGACAGTAATATTATAACAGGACAATGTTATTAAATTCTCTAATTTCGCTACTTGGTGAGTTAAAAGATTCTTTCAGGTGATACTTTTAACCCATTTACACAGCTTTTAAGTGTCTGTTGTGGAATAAGTGCATATGTTCTCTTCATTAATAATACATTCCCTAAACTTCAGCATCCTTTTTCTGACTAGCTTTTAAGATGCATTTCACCACTTGCTATGCACTGAATCAATCTACTCACCTGTTTTTCTCTCAAAAGCCTTTAGGCATCTACTGGTACTTTGAGTGCATTCCTGGTTTATGCTTTTGCTCAGAGGAGCAGCCCTCACAGTAAGGACTTCACAGGTTTCTTTTTAAGTGCTTTGTGTATGTTATTTTAAATATTTTAAATATGTTTTGTGTATGTGTATTTTAAAATGCTTTGTGTATGACACGTGTGCAATTACCTTACCCTGCTCATCCTGATGAATGCTGCTCTTCCTGTGCCATAGAGCTGTGCCACCACTGTGCCAGTGATGTATGCTCCTGTAAAAGCCTCTTTTTCTGCAATACAAGACAGGCTTTTGCTCTCTTCTTCCACCCTCCTTGCAATGTCCTAGAAAAGATGCAGCACCAGATAAGTGTGTACCTTCAAGCAGAAGGTACATACATGATGCTCCTGCTGCATCTGTCCACATCCCCTGTCATGAGGAGATCATGTAAAATGGAAGAGACGAGAGGAAGCCTCGTGGCTTTTGTTTTAAACTACTCAGACTGATCTATGTTCAGACTAACTGTGCATATTGCACTGTGAGATGAAGCTTTGATGATAATTTTTGTGGTTGGAAAAGCACACTTCAGAGTGACTGACACAAAGACTCTGTGATGTAGTCCTAAAGTCCATGAAGCTCATATTGAGTGGGTCTTGCTGCTTTTGGTATGTGATTTTGTAATTATTTTAAAGTAAAAATCTGGTCCCCATATGATCTTCCACATAAAAAAACCCAGTTTGTGTCAGAATTTCGGTATTCCAGCAAATAGTTTTTCAAAGACAGTTTCACAAGAAAAGCTGACATGCTTTTTTTCATACACATATTAGCATTTTAGGGCCTGGTTTATGTAATAAATTTCACCTACTAACACTGATCACATCTGTCTAGAAATATCAAACCTTTTAGTTTTTTAATGTATTGCTATAGGTTCTGAAGTATTTCCTAATTATTAAGTTTCTTGACAGAGTACATACCAAATGCCCTCTTCTCCTTCGTGACAATGTTTCCCCTGAATTTGGAGATGCCTCTGTGATGTCAGGAACTCCTAAGACAAGGCAAGGAAAGTGGATATTTAGATAGGATGCTCTGATAACAAGTTTATCATATATATTACTGTCATCTGAAAGCCCTAAAACACCTCATGGACGTTAGAAAATTCAAATGAGTTAAATGGCAATTCTGCCAACTTCAAACATTCCACAACCACAACTCTGACAGAAGGACTGACTTAAGAGTCATGAGAGTTTTGAAAATTGCTGTTTGGAGAAGACTAGATTCACCCTGTGGTTTCTGCCACCGTTGCACTGGGTCTTACAGTGGCTTTCCCCTTTGCCATGATACTTTAAAATGTGCTTTTTCAAATGCAAGGCAAGAACTGTGACCATCCATTTGTCTCTTAAACTACCCTAAGCACTCCTGGCACTGGTGGCAGAGTGTTATGAAAAAACTCCAGATAATCTCTGGATTCCCATCTTTGTTTCTGACTGGTTTTCTCCCTCTTCCATGCCTCATGGTGATTTCTTTTATTACTCCTCACCCAATTTGTTTATTGCACACTGGTTTAGGTTATAAGGAAGAAAGAATCTCTGATACACAGGTTAAAAAATACATTTACACAAGCAGAGCTGGTCTTCAGTTTGTAAGGAATTGATACAGAGACTTCTGTGGCTTAGAAAAGGACAACCATACAATTTGCAAATGGCTTGTGATGACTGCCATCATTACAGAAGAATGAATTGCAGTAGTCCAGAAGGGCATTTAAATCACTATGTAAAGGAAGAGAAATGTTCTCTAACAGGAAATACAACCATTACAACATGTGTTCAAAGGAGCATTTCAGTGTGATCTTTAGACTGTCTGAATTATCAGCACTTGACTGGCCTTGGATAAGGCTGTTTAACAACCTTCCTTGTCTTCAGAATATTTGTTTTTTTGCTGATTAGGTGTAAAAACTAACCAAAGGATCATTTATGAATAGCTGTGAGATCTTGAAAAAGGCAGTGGTTTCACTAATGGAGGAGGAGAGAAGGTTCAGAACCATTTTCATCAGTTCCTCACTTGGGCCAGCAGCCCCTCAGCAATGATCATAGCCACAATGGTTTTCTTACAGCTTGTTCTCATGACCCCATGGCAGGGAGATGACCCAACACCGTTAAGTCAGCCAGTCTTGCCCACAGACTGGCCTGTGCTGTTTTCCCCCATTATAATAATCCTGTGCTTTTTTCCTCCAGTATAATAATCCTGTCACAAGAGTGTCATTTTCATTTCACCTAACATTAAATATTTTAATTGAGGCATCTGAAGTACAGTTTATCATGGAGATGAACAGAAACCTCCAGAGCATGATTTAACACATCCACAATTGGAACCATCCCCAAGAAATGCCTCTTTCTGTTCAGTCATTAGGAGAGGAGCCTCAGGCCTCCCAGCTTCCACACCTGAGCAAATGCCTGTTCTTACTTGTGGTAAATCCAGATCACAGGAACTAGAAGGTATTTATATAACACATTTAATGGAACAAGTATTACAACATTCTTCCCACAATTAGGAAGATGTAAATCTTCATTTTCTTAACCAAAATCCCAAAGACAGTTATTTGTGGGAGTCCTAAAAGCTAACTAACCCAATTATGCTAAAGACAGTGTAGAAAAAAATAGCTTGTGGCCTTTACAAAGTGGGAAGACTTGTATTCCCTTTAGTAATTTCTCATTTTTCCTCTTTTATCTATCTAGGCAGAGAATTTAGACCACTTGGGTATCATCAAGGAGCACACACTTTTCAGGCTGATCATGGATGGACTCCCAGCATGCTGGGATTCCCAGCTCTTCATTAAGGATCTGCATTTTGGTGGGGTACCCGTAAGGATTTACCTCCCAAGGGAACCATCTGCCAGCAAAAGGAGAGGAGTTGTCTTCATCCATGGAGGATGCGGCATTTTCGGAAGCATCAGTAAGGACTTGAAAGAGAAAATGTGACTATTGAGCTTTTTTAACTGCCTGTTTTTAAAATCTCCTGACCCTAAGAAGTGACTGAAGCTTAATTTGAGAGACTGGAGATAGAAAGCACTTTGTGCTTATTTTTAATTTTTTTTAACTCTCTAATCTGCACTTATTTAGTATTTACATTATTTTTTTAATGAGATATAGCACTCTTTATCATAGACCCACTGGGATCACAAAATGGTTTGGGTGGAAGTGACCTTAAATACAATCTTCTTCCACCCCTGCCATGGGCAGGGACATCTTTCACTATCCCAGGTTGCTCCAAGCTCCGTCAATCCTGGCCTTGGACACTTTCAGGGGTGGGACAGCCACAGCTTCTCCAGGCAACCTGTGCCAGGGCCTCACCACCCTTATTTAAAAAATATGTTCCTTACATGGAAACAAATTCTATCCTCTCTCAGTTTAAAACCACTGCCCATTTTCTAGTAGTAAAAATCATAATAATTCCTTATTTTCCACCCAGATCAGTGATCTGTCTAAATGTATGAATTATACAGCAAGTCCTGATGACCAAAAGTCTAGATTATTTTTACCCTAAAGAAAATCTGTGTACTCACTAAATAGGCTAGGGGCCGATAAGATACTGTGGTAATATATAATAAAAATATAAGTGACAGTGTTGACTGAAGCTTTCTAAGCTGTTAATTACATCAACAACTTTTGTGTTTCAGGAAGTTATGAAAGAATATGCCGGTACATAGCCAGAAAATCTGATTCAGTGGTTGTGTCTGTTGGGTAAGTGAAATTCAACCAGCGCTAATCCCAGAATTAGAGAACTCTGCTGCTTTCCCCCTGCCTCCCACACACCCCTGAACTTACATTTCTTTGAAAAGAAAAGAAACTCAGCTCTAGTGCTGCCTTCCCCTCACTGCTGTTATGGGGGAGCAAGTGCATGCCCTGGAATGGCAATGGAAATACCTGAGCCAGGGTTAGAGTTACAGGCTTGGTCATTGAACCTCACTATCAGCACAGAAATCATTACCTCTGCTTGATAATAAGAAAGTATAAGCCAAATATCAGATTTTAATATTTTAATATATATAGAATATATTTAAATATATGAAATACGTTAATATTTCATGTTTTTATTTAAAATAATCTGGGATGATTTTAAAGAGTAAATAATGAGTCTAAAATTTAGCATTTTTTAAAACCAGCATGGACCACTGTTTCCTACAAAGATGTTTTGATTATGGAAAATACATGATGGTATAAAGAAACCTTAATTTCCAACAAATTTTTCCATGAAAAAGTTTACTATTAAGGGATTTTATTAAATTGGGAGGAATTGGTTTTGAGAAGGGAGGAAAAGTTGTTCTGGTTTTCTTCAGCATACAAAAACTTTAAGCTAGATATAATTAATGCTGTAATTAATATTGGTTTGGGGCAATTTTTGCATGGGATGTATCTCAGATGAGACACTCAGAATGTGTAACACCAGCTGCTTTTTCCACCTCTCAGGTATCATCTGGCACCTGAGCACAAGTATCCAGCCCAGGTTCTGGAGTGTCTCACTGCCACCGTGCACTTCCTGAAGACTGCAGAGAGCCATGGGGTGGACCCCGCTCGGATCATTGTTTGTGGGGACAGTGCAGGGGGCACGTTTGCTGCCAGTGTTTGCCAAGATCTGGGGCACAGGACAGATATCCCAAAGATTCGTGCCCAGGTGCTGATCTATCCCTATCTCCAAGCACTGAACTTCAATCTGCCATCTCACCAGAAAAACGCTGCCGTTGCCTTCCTGTCCCGGGAGCGCACAGTCCGTTTCATTCTCAAATACCTGAATAAGGACTGCTCCCTGGGGAAACCAGTTCTGGCTGGTTCTCATGTTCCTGAGAGTATAAATTCGAAATATAGGAAATGGATAAGTCCAGATTTAATTCCAGACGAGTTTAAACTGGGCTATAAACCACCACACCCCACTTTGTTTTTACCTCAAGTCCATGAAGAAGTGCATGAACTGTTGGAACCCCAGATCTCCCCGCTGCTGGCAGAGGATGCTGTGGTTTGTGGTCTCCCTGACACCTGTATTGTCACCTGTGAGCATGATGTGCTCAGGGATGAAGGGCTGTTGTACAAGAAACGCTTAGAGGACAACAACGTACGTGTGACCTGGCACCACGTGGAAAAAGGCTTTCATGGTTCACTGGGGTTTTTTGGATATGGTTTTTTCTCTTTCCCATCATCAAGTATTGTGATGAACCATGCTATAGACTTTATAAAAGGCTATTAAATAATTTTCTTGCATACACTGAAATGGTATTTAGAAAGAGTGTGATTCAATTAAATTATTCAATTAAGTATTTACCAGCTATTTGCCCATTAGAATCAAGGCAAGAACTTATGACATTAGCATGGTCTGCTGAATTTTGGTTTTTACTTGCTGTTACTTAGAAACGTGATGTTTAGAGGTTTTTTGTAAGCTTGCTTTGATGCTCTCTTCTTGCATTGTAAGAATTTTTGTTCTCTTCATATGTCAAAGAATAAAAACTCATTTTAACAAAAAAACATTCTAAACATGTAAGTTAAAAACCCATGCAGTGTGTGATTAATTAGCCATGTGCACATGCATGCACACCTAGTGCCCCCAAAATCAGCATGGCAATACCTCTGGAGAGTGGAGATTCTCTCCCTACTTCCCTACTGTGCAAGTAATCACCATCAGAGTGTCTGTAAAGACATTTATGTTTAAAATATGCATTTATGTTGCATTTGTGTTTAAAATCTGAAGGAATTTTAAAGGGAAATGGGGGCAGGCAGGTTGGTACAGTTCACATGGTGCATGAGATGGGTACCTCAGACTGCAACAGGGATGAAGTGAGGGAGAACTGCTCACAAATACCTAAATATCCTCTAAATTATATTCTATAAAGTTCCTTTCAGAGCAGCATTTGATTGTATTCAGCTTACCTGGCTTTTGGGGAAAAAGGATGTAAATAGCATGGAACCTGCCAAATAATTTCTGTGGATATCCAAAGCCAAAGAAAAATCTGATGTCAATTGTTATCTTGCTGTAATTGTTATATTGCTTATTAGGAGAAATCCACCCTTGCTAAACACAGATAGCAAAAATAATGCCATTGCATAGCTGGTCATACAATGCCTAGGAATTGTAAAATGTTTAACTGTTGTGCAACCACCTTGCCTTTATAAAATCCATGCACACGTGACTGTGGAAAGAGGTTAGTACATGCCTGCCAGGCAAACTGTGAGTAGGAAGGAGACAGTTCATTGGCCCGTTCATTGGGCTTAATGTTGTCACCATGTTAATAATGAATGGTGACAGGTGAGCTGCTTCACATCTCTGCAGCAACAAGTCACTACTCAAAGGTTCTATCCCCTGCTTTATGTCACAGCAGCAGAGACAAAGGCAAAAATTATCAGAAGCTAGAGAGAACTTTTATTTGAAAGATTATGTAGGGAATGGTTTTCTCCATCCTGGGCCTCGAGGTTGTGAATTGCTGAGACTGAGCTTACACAGCATTAAGTACTACTCTGTACCAGGAATGCCCAAAGGGAAAAAGCACATTATTATTTCAGAATACAACTAGTTTGTTTCTTTGACAGCTTCCAGCATATCCAGTCTCTGTGTGGAGCCCCTGTGGGTGCTGTGAAGTCCAGACCTTGTCAATGTGCCCAAATGAGTCCAAGACCTACCAGCTGTGGGTGAATTTGCACCAACAGGATTTAGATTTCAGAAGAAGCATAGGTGGTAAGAACTGCAGTACAAAGGATCTGTCACAGGTGTCAAGAGCACTTTTAGACCCCCAGAAGGGCCAAATCTGGTAGGTGTACTTAGACCACACCTCACCCACTGGGACAGCAGAGTTTAGCGTAGGCCAATTAATTACTTTCACTCTTAAATGCTGAAGAAGGGAGGTGCAATTGTGTTTTGTGCAACAGTATTTCCCAATGTTCTTGCCTGAGTTGTAAGAAAGGTGAGACCTCTGTGCATTGCCATTTCCCAAGAGTGTCCCAGTTGCCAGGCAATGTGCCTTTCACCTAAATTTCTTATTGAGATGCACATCAAACACCATTATCCAGAAGGATAAACAAAAAGGAATCTGATTTTATGCTTAGCATATATATAACCTTCTGGGAGGGAGAGGCATGGGGACATTGGGAAATGGAAATCCACAAAGAGTTGTTGGATAAAATGAAGAAACAGTTTGGAAGAACCAGAGAGAACAGAACATGGAATCAGCTGCTTCTGATGTAAAGTGTAACACCAGACTCAAAAATGAAGCTCCCTCCTGCTTATTCTAAACAGTTTCCGAAGTCAGGTACCAAGCCTGAGCCATTTCCTTTGCATGTCATGGACTATGCATGCTAAAGCCCTGGGGTTCTCTGTCTTTAGTTTCATTTTATTCTACAATTCAAGGTCAGCTCATCCCTTATATTATTGTATTAGTATTTAGGAAAAAAAAATCACACACTTATTTTACCCACACTGTGATTTTTCAGAATGAGAATCTGCTGCCTTCACAGGCTAAGCAGACTGCTAAAAACACTGTTCCCGCAGGTGACATCACATGAGCTGTGCTTTACAGATATTTTTGCTTCAGGTTAAATCTTATCACTAATTTTTTGTGTTTGGAAAAATATGTTAGCTCCAGAGGAAGATCCTAGAGCTCACAACAGAACAGAATGGGCTGCTGATGTCCAGTCAGTGCTACTAACACTGACACCATGAAGTTCAAGTCTAGTTTTCATCAGCTGGAATCGCATTTCTACCTGGAACGACATCTGTACATAGAATCTTCCTGAAAAACAGAGACTGCAGCACTGCCAAGAGGCAGATAAAAAAACCAAACAAAAAAATCTGCTGCTGCAGGAGAAGAGCCATTGAGGAGGATGAGGCAAGAACAGCTCTCAGACCAGGCTGCAGCTGCCTCTGGCTGCACTGGACACAAAGGTGCAATGGCAGCAGCATCCAAAATCTGCCATCACAGGTGATGAAACGTCTGTAACACTGATCCTTGATTTCAATAAAAGTCTGAAAAAGTAAGCACAACAAAGCACAACAAAGCAGGAATCTGAGCAGCTTGGAAGATGATTACCAAGAAATGCTGCATGAGAACTCACAAATAATAAAGACTTGCCTGTAATCAAAAACCAGAGAGACAGAACAAGTTTTTGTCCTCCTGTAAACTGCCATGACAGTGATCTATCAAGTCATAGTTCTGCTGTGATGGGCACAGCCTTGTTCCTGCAAATGTGAAAACCACTTATGCAAGGCTCTCGCACAATGAATTGTTACTGTCTAATTGTATGGTAGAGTTACCACATGTTTTCATCTTCCTATTGGTATTTTTAAGCTGGATTATGAGCCATGACGAGAACAGCTAATCCTGTGCCTCTACTGTCATAAATCCGAAAATCTGAGAAAGGAGGAGGAGGCCACAGCTGGTTCCTTCTCAGGCTCCTACCAACACAGCAAGATGGAACTTCTCCTGGCCATTGTTCTCACTGTTTTGACTGCTATTGTGGCAATTTCTTTCTATTATGAACACCCCAAAGCAGAAATTCCTCATGGAATCAGTGAGCGCCAAAAGCTTTATCTTCTTCATTACATCATGAACTTTGGGCTTGGTCTGGTAAGTTAAACTTAATTAAAGGCTTGAGTTTTTAATTCTATTTCTGTTAGAGGGATAATGGTTTGGTGATGTTTTTTAGAATCAATGTTTAAATAAATTGCAAATATGCAACTGGACTGATTAGGTGATGCAAACACATTCCTTCAGCTGTGCTGGGCATAACAGACTCCCCTCTTTGCTATACAGCACCAAAGGCAATATTTGTGAAAAATAAAATTGGGCAGACTGTGCAATTCCCAGTTTTTTTCTGACAGTTTGTGTTTTAGCTTTTCATGCCTGCTGCCTCAAGGCACTGCTGGAAGGCTTAGAAGGTAACTTGCCTTGTGTATGTGGAATTTCTGCTCTGTATAACACTGTGCTTGCTTACAGAGTGAGCAGCTGAATGACATCCGTGATCTCAGCTCTCTCCTACAACCCTGTCACTCCCCTCCTGAGATATCTGAAGAGCTGCCACATCCTTTGCCTTTCAATGTGCCTGAACAACTTTCTTCTTTGAGACAGTACACGTAATACCTAAAGTGTCTTTCTGTGTCATTGTTTTTGGCACATTTTTGATTCTTCCTCGCTTTTCATCCTTGTTTCTTTTCAAAACTAAAACATGACATGCACTTGTCTTTCTGCTTCATCAATCATCCTGTCCTGAATTAACTGTTGCCCCAGTCATTTAAAAAACCCTTCTGTGATACGTAGACTAAGCTTCTTTTAGTTGTTTAAATTGTGAAAAAAACCTGTTCATTCTCTTTGGCTTGATCATTACATTTCTCTTCAATTCTATGTTCTAATGTTGTTAATTCTTCCTTTCTTTCCCTGCCCCGTTGCTTAATAAGTTTTGTTTGAAGTCAGTGAGCTCCCAAGAAGGTGACTCACTATGTCTCTGGTGCCACACCCAGGCCTCAACACTGCTTTGACAGCAAACCAATAAAATAGGATAGAAAGTGGAGTCAATTTTCTTACAAGTATTATACAGTGTATAAACTGTGTCATTACTCTTTATCCATCAAAGTTTTATTTTTGTGTAATTCATTTGTTAAAAGTGAAACTGCAGAATATAGAAATTTACTGGTGATTTATGTAATTTTTAACTTCTGATCTTACAATTTTGCATCCTTTCTGCTGGCCAGTGAGAGGCCAAGCACAAGCACTGTCACACACTGCCTGAAAGGAGCAGAGAGATAAGGACTTTAATGGAGGGTTAAAGCAAAGTTTAAATGCAAGTAGAGCTCAAGTCATGTAGCAACTCCTGCTATGGCTGTTGGGCAAATTACTTTTGCCAAGTTCTTTCAAGGGCTGACAAGCCATGAAGTCAAAACTGCATGGAAAATTAAAGTGTACAAGCATATCCAGTGTTCAGCTGGGACAAAAGGAAATACCAAAACACTGTGGTTGGTAAGGTCTCCTAGGACTCCTTTTTTTCAGTATTTTCAAGACAAAGATGATCTCCATACTCCATACAGATATAGCTAACTGCAGGTTTAACCTTTACTGTTACAAAAGTATTAGTGTGAGGAAAGAAAGTACCAGAGGGAAACTGAAGAATAAATAAGTAAAGTTCTTTTCCTACGGATATGGACCAGTTCTATATAAGGAATTGATATGAGACTGTAACTTTGCCACAAGACAATCCTTCCTGTGTATAGGATCAGCTCTTCAGATGACCTAAAACAGGCTACCTACACCAAATTTAACAGGATCACGTTACTGAGCCACATGAGGCCTGTGAAATATGACATGAAAACCAGAAGGGCAGGTCTTTAAGATCTATGCAGTGCAGACCTTTATATGTATAATTTTCATTGAAATGCATATGCATGAATAATGGCAGCACACAAACTGAATTACTCATTAGAGATGTCTGCTGTGGAAGTAGTGCAAAACTGAATCCAATATAGTGGAAATACAATGATACTGCCTCATATTTTTCATCTTGAGCAGGCTACAAGTGAAAGAGCTTAAAGCCATGCAGATGCAATGGAGTAGATGAGCCCACAGTGACATAAGAACCTTAGCCTCAGTGTTTAAGTAAGGATCAGTGAGCTGTGAGAAGATCAAGCCAGGGTTCAAAGCTATTCTTGGTCAGGAGGACAGAGATGTGGTAGATGCAATGCATTTTTTTTTTCCTGCAAGTTTAAACATAGTGTGAGTTTGGGAAACAAAAGTATTGGCTATGTTTATTCATCCAAAGCTAAAGTTTAAAATACTGTAACTACTCTCTCTGTATTTTGTTCAGGCACATGGCTACTGAAACACCTGACAAGGTGAAGTATTTGACACCTTTTATCTGCTATTAATAGTTTGACTGTTTTCCTACTTGGAGTAATTGACCATGGAGTTTAAAATTTTTCATTATCAATCTCCAGGTGAGGTAGAAATTTACACTAATTTGGTCTCTTGTGGTTTCTTTTATCACCAGGCAAAATTTTTGGACAAAGTAGGTATAATCTCAGAGGTCCGTCTCCTCAGAGTTATAATGGAGACAATACCACCATTAAAGGATACACGCCTTCTTATCAAGGACTTAAGGTTTGAAAGGGTTGAAGTGAGAATTTACCAGCCAAAAACATCAAACAATAACCTAAGGAGGGGAATTCTATATTTTCATGGAGGAGTTGGCCAGCTTGGAAGTATCCGTAAGTAATATAAATAATGAGTTATAACTACATCCAGAATGGGTCAGGGAAGGCACCACAGTAATAGAAATAATGTGAGTTAACTACGTCCAGCATGGGTCAGGGAAGGCACCACAGTAATAGAAATAATGTGAGTTAACTACATCCAGAATGGGTCAGGGAAGGAACCACAGTGGGTCATCTGGTCCCACCTCTCTCCTCCAGCAGGGCCATCCCACAGCACAGGGCACAGGATTGTGTCCAGACAGCCCTGGAATATTCCCAGTGAGGGACGCTCCACAACAGAGTTTCTGATCTGATTTGGTATATCTTAAGTTACAAGAGTTAGTAGGTTCAACAATATAAATTAAAAAAAAAAAAAATTCAGGACAGCAGAATCAATTTACTTACATGCAATAGGCATAATGTTAAATTGTCTTTATATAGATTGCATATCTAAAATAGTCTCTGATCATTCTTAATATCTATTTTCTTCCTCTTTATGAGAAAAGTTGAAAATCTCATTAGAATTTTATTTCTTATTTAAAGCACCCATTTTTTGTTCACAAGCGTGTGCAAGATTATATGTGTGTATTGTGCTGTGTGTCTTTATAGTGGAAAAACAAGGGAAAAACACATTTTGGAATTTGAATGGGAAAGAGATGAGATGGTGCCTCATGCACAAGAAATATTCTTTCACTGGATTTAGCAGATTTTTTGGTTTTTGGGGGTTTTTTAAACAATTTCTCCCCTTCAAAATCAATTTAAAAGTGGCAGCAGTGGTGCTGTCTGTAACTTTTCAAAGAAGGAACCAAAACAATGCACTGATTTAAATTCTAGGTTTCTTACTGGCCAGAAAATTCTCACAGCTGGAATGGTGAATGGTGAAGGAAATGGTGAGCAATACCCAGATCAGACCATGCCACATGCTACACATGTTGTGTAGCATTAACCATGCAATAGAGATAAGAATTTCAGTATATTTTAATTCCATTTATTTTTAAAGCAAGTTATAATTCCAGTGAACTGTTTTGTTTTATAGGGGCCTACGAAAGAATGTGCCGCTATTTCTGCAGGAAAACCAACTCAGTGGTGGTGTGTGTTGGGTGAGTGCACCCAGCCCAGGCACTCTGACCCTAGGCTGGCAAGACTTTACTGCACTCAAGCTCCTTGTGAAGTACATTCAGTACCTATACTCAAAGATCCCAGCACTAATTCACCAGCACTAATTCACCAGCACAAATTCTTCTCAGGAGGAATTAGTCAATTAATCCCCAACTGATTATTTCCAAATGAAATCCATTGCAGTAATTTTATAATTTGTAGCTAGCACTAAGACACGAGGATGTTTTTGTTTTCTAGAGCCATATTCAAACTACCTTATGCTGAAAGCCTGAAGTGTAACTGTTTCTCTTGAAAGCACAGTTGCCCAGAATACCAAATACTAATTTTAGAAGTTCTGAAAAATACAAGAAGCTCATGAGTTTAAAACAAGAGGTTACAAACCAAGCTCGACATATCCACCCTCAAAAGAAATCTATACACTTGACTCTTGAACCTTGACTGACTTGACTCTTGAACTCTTGAACTTTGACTCTTGAACCTTGACTCTTGAATCTCTTCCTTGACTCTTAAATTCTTCAGAAAGTTACACTTGCAGGCATGATGCATTTGCATGAAGAAATGGAAGCACGAAATCCACATTTAACTTGCAGTCAACCTGAGATGACCATTAAAAATATTTCTCTGATGAGCTGTAATACTTTTTTAAAAGAAACAATGCCTAAAAGTTCAGGCAAGGAGTTGATTACAATTGCATTAATTACTGTTTATATCCTAAAATACTTGAAGAACCAATAATTCATTGATTCTGTTTAATGAATTCAGCTTCCAGAACACTGAAAACCTTTCAGATTTTCATTATCAATTTTTATGCTCATATTTTCTATGCTCATATTCTCTAACAATTTATTGTTAAATGTTCATTTTCTAACTGGAATGAATGATAACTGATTGACATACCTGCCTTGCCGGCTAATTCCAAAACAACTCTCATGTGCCTTCAGCCACTTACAAGATATGTAAAGAAATATCTTGCAAAGGTAGAACAGTGTACTGACTCTCCCAAACATGAACAGTAGCAAATAATACATCAAAAGCACTAATTTGGATGAATTCTATTGCTGCAATTATAATCGCAGAGTATTTTCCTGTCTTTTGAGAGAAATAAATGAATGACAAGATTTCACTGGGCCCATTCACTAGAAATGACTGTGCTAAAACACTTTCACTCCTATTCAGGTATCGTTTAGCTCCTGAGCACCCCTTTCCAGCCCAGTTTGAGGACTGTCTCACTGCTGCCATCCACTTTCTGAGGACTGCACAAGACCATGGAGTTGACCCTTGTCGCGTTGTCATCTGTGGAGACAGCAGTGGAGGGACACTCACTGCTGCTGTTGCCCAAGCACTGATGAACAGAAGAGACCTTCCAAAGCTGAGAGCACAAATCCTAATATATCCTTTTCTGCAGTGTGTGGACTTCAATTTGCCTTCTTATCAGCAGAATGAGAGAGTCCCCATTTTGCTAAAGGAACGAACCCTTGTTCTTGGCTTGAAGTATGTTAATGTGGACTTGGGCCTCATCGAAGAATTTTTTAAAGGTTGCCATGTTTCAGAAGATCGGAGACTGAAATATCAGAAGTGGGTGAGTCCTGACTACATCCCTCATGAGTTTAAAACAAGAGGTTACAAACCAAGTCCAACATATCTACCCTCAAAAGAAATCTGTGAAATGGCTGAGTACGTGTTTGACCCTGTTTTTTCACCACTGTTGGCTGAAGACAGTGTTATTGCTCAGCTTCCTGAGACTTTCATTTTAACCTGTGAATTTGATGTGCTTAGAGATGATGGACTGCTGTACAAGAAACGACTGGAGGACCATGGTATAAAAGTGACCTGGTGCCACCTGCAAGAGGGGTTCCATGGAACAGTGTTCTTAGCAGTTTTTGGTAGGGTGGTAGGATTCCGGTCTGGAACTAAAGGCCTGGAAAAGATAGTCAATTTTCTAAGACTGACGTAAAAGTCCATTTCTTGCTTTCTTTTCCTGATTCCTATCTGTTTTTGCTTACAAACTTATTTTAAAAAATCCTCAATTTTCCTTTCCTTAAATCATCACCTTAAATTTCTGCATTGCATCTGTCTTCTTTCTACCCACTAAGATGACTGCATGATAGTTGTTGCTTGATTTTCTCTCAGGAGCAACAAAATCAGGTGAATTTATATTTCTTTCCTCTGCCAGCTCTTCAGTTCTCTCTTGTAGCTATTAAAGATCCCATCCTTATAGCATGGGGTTTGCAATGTGGTCAGGTTCAGTAAAGTTCTGGTACTATTAGAACACAAACCACATTTGAAAACAACCTGGGGCAGGTAACAGGGTGTGAATCTACAGGTATATAAAGAGTATGGTCAAAGACTTAAGAAAGCCTGTATCTGGTGAGAGCTCAGTTTGAGACAAGCTTAAAGAGAAATGATTGTAGCAGGAAAAATGTAAACATACACAGAAATGAAAGAAGGGGAAGAGTAGGAGAGGAAGTGAGGGAAAGGGCAGGCCTGGAACTACAGATGTTATAACAAGTACTGACTAAAGAAAACAAAATCTGTTAAAAAACTCATGCATACATTTTATATATAGATAATAGATACATGGGAATATAAAGTAATATCAGTTCCTTTACAAAGTGTAGGCTCACAGTCCCTGATACAGGAAGGACTCTCCCTTTGAGGGACAGTGTCAAGTGCCATTGGGGAGAAAAGATAATGATTGAGAAAATTTTAAAAAAATTTAAAAATCAAAGTTCAGGTCAGTCTTAAACTGTTTACAAGAAGACACAAATGAGCAAGGAAACCAATAAAAAATAAAATGGCATAACAAAAATGTAAAGCTATTCTCTCAGAAATGAACTCCAGTATTGCCAGAAGTGTCAGTAAATGTTTTACTTACACCATTCTGAGGTGAATGTATAATTGCAGAACAGTGTCATTGTTTCAGGTCTTGTTATAATCTTATGTCCTGAATTAAAATAACTTATCATGTCACTAGACTCTATTGTCTTAAATTCTTCAGTAAGTTCTACTTGGAGGCAGGATGCATTTCCACGAAGAATCAAAACCAGGGCGAGGATGCAGTTTTACTGACAGTCAAAACTTCTGACTGTCTTTGTTTAAATTAACACCTGGAACACTACCCACACTGAAATTACCACCATTCTTGTCAGGGAAATTTCTAGCTCTATAATTTTCAAAGAATACTCTCTGTATCTGATATTACTGTATGTGTTTTCTGCCCCCCACTGGCTCATTTAAACTACAACCAAAAGCAAGATGCTGCAGACAGTTATGTAAGACACATGATCCAACAGAAGACACCCTACAACCACGGGAAGGGCTTTCCTGCAATGCTGTGCATGGCTATTTACATTCAGCATATGAGCGAAGAAAGCCTGGCAGAACAATGTGAATTACATTTAGTTACACTTACATAGGACTCAGGAAAAAGGGGAACTTTTATAGGGATCTTCCATATGGCATCTCTAACGGATACAGTGCAAATAATTACAAAGCTCAGAAAATCTTCTCCAGTGTTTTCCTGATTTCTAGGCACACACTAACACTGTTGGATGCTGTTTTTGTGCTGTTGAATGCACACTGTTGAATGCTGCCTGTTTTCCTTATGGGCAACCTGTGCCATGAATGCTCACGTGACACCAGTGGCAGTTTGTCCATAAAGTGATAGAGCAGTACTTTCCTGACATTAAAATATACAATGAATCAGACTAGCACAAAGGCTGACAGCTGTCAAACCTCTCATGGGCATTACACCCCAAAGACTGTACCATGGAGATACTACAGATATTTTTTTTTAAACCCAGAGAGCAATATTGATGAGTTTTGCCTATGAAGAACTTAGGAAAATACAATGTTGACAAGTAAGTTTCCTTAGCCGGGGCAGTTCCTTCCGACCTTGACAAAAACTACTAGTTCCTTCCACAAGGGAGGAGGGTGAGGTGCCTGAGGTGGTAATTCCCTCCAGAGTTTGCACCCTGAGTGAAGTGAGAGCCCAAGCTGCCCTCCAGACAGGAATAGGGTGCAGACAAGGCTGGTCCATGCAGAGCTATGAACCCCAGAGAAGGTGGGCATGAGCCACATTTCTTTAACTGGTCTCTAGAGTTTGCCCATGAGCACTGTAACACAAATAAAAGGATCCAGGAGCAGACTGGAGCACTGTCAAAACCTGAAAACTAGTGAGACACTGGGAAGCTCAGTGCAGCTGGGAGGGCTTGACACACTTTGAGCTGCTCTGTGTGACAGGAAGATGTTGAAGGAAATGAAGGAAGGGAAAGCAAACTGCCCTGCATCATTCCATCACCAGATGTCAGCACCAGCTGAGTCTGTAATAACCTGGAAAACCTCTTTGTGCTCTGGGCACACAATATGAGTACCTGAAACACATTACCAAAGGTCAAACTGTGGTTGGATTTCAATATTTTACTGAACTTGTTCTTATGCCTTCATAGCCTGAAGCTTTCTGTTTAATTACAGAGCACACATTAAGTCATAACAACTTTAGATTACCTGTTCTAACCAATCAAGTTTGGAGTGGTGTATTACAGAAGTTTACAACTTCAATTATCCTCTGCTTTGTTGTCTTCACACCACCTCATTATACCATACTAGTTACAACTCACATACCATAGATTTTTAAATAAACAGAAAATTAGAAAACATTCCAGATTTACTAGCTCTATTATTAAATAATGCGATTTATTTAAAAGCACTTAACACTATTCTCTGCCTATGACACCCATTCTCTGTACTGCTCAGGCAGAATCCTGCAAACTCTGGCTGTTTTTATTGCAGTTTTCCTTGTCTCAGTTATTCACTGTGTTTGCTGATTCCCATGAGAGTGCAGACAGTGAACCTGAATAGCTGGAATACTGAGACTCAGACAAACCTGGCCACGGGTAAAGAAGGGCAGTTGAAGTTGTTATATTTACATTCAAGCAACTTCTTATTTAATAAGTTTCATTTTGATGTGATGACCTGCCATGAAATCCCAAGTGGATGTTCCAGAGCAGCTTTTTGGAATCCATATGTATGGAGCAGAATTCATTCACTCTGAGGAACAGAACTGCACAGCAGCAGAGACACAGACACCCAACAATCCATCCACATTTCCCAGTGCTGCTCTACAAAACCCTTCAGTTGAATAAGCATTTCAAAAATGTACCTGCTCTGAACTGCATAACACAAGATCTGAATTTCCTGAATGCTGATACACAACATTAGTCTTTTTTTTTTTTTTAATACAGTACAGCTTTTTACTCCAGAATTTGTTAGCAGCTGTTTAACCTAGGAGTCATTTGGACGGGACAGACTTCAAAGAAGAGAAGGAAGAAAGAAAAGGCTAAAAGAAAGATTTATGCCAGACTAAATGCAAGGTGTCTTTCTGTTGCAAAAGCAAAGCATACAGGAACTAGCTACTTATTTGGGTGGGGAGATGGAGATAAAGAGAAGGGAGGACACTGAAAGGTAGGTAGGAGGCAGCCTAAATGCAGAGGTGGATGAAGCAAATACACAGCACCTTTAAAGACCAGTATGGTACACATGTACTAAGCTGTAATTTATTAAAGCTTCTTATTGTCACTGTGAAGGGCATATTAAATCCATCTCATGGATCAGAAGACTCAGGCTTACAGGTATGAAAACCTTTGAGATGCTTTCAGTCAGTTGTTCACATAATGTGAAATGAAGAAATGTGAACTGAAGTATGGCAAGTTCCTCCCATGCTCTAAGTGGTAAAATCAAAGTCAGTTGAAGTACTGTACAGATTCTAATTTTTCTGCTAAATTACCTAGAGAAAATAAGAATAATTTTAAAAAGCAAGGCAAATTCTATTTACCAGTGTTTCACTGTGAAATGAACACTAAAAAAATAACTCTATCAGAAGCTATTATTTCTGGGTTTAAGTTTTCTTTGTAATATGTTATTTTTTCTTGTTTTCTGCTCCCTGGCTGTACCTGCTGGAATCGATATCTCAGTCATCAGAGCTGACTACTTTACAATGCTTTAGTTACTCATCATGGGATTTCCTGTGTTGCACAGAGAAGCTCTGCAATAGTCAACTGAGTCCAGGTTAACAGTGGTGGAAACAGCCTGCAATCACAAGTGAAATGTGTTGTAATGTTTTAGAGAAAGACTTCACAAGAAAACCAATAACTCACGACTGTCACAGAATTCATTGGCACCAACTCCCCTGAGAGCTCCTGCCTTGCACAATGTTGGGTTGGTCAGCTCCTGCCTCTTCCACTAACAATTAAGGGGAAGTTGATGAGTTTTATACATTCTCAGCCTACAAAGCTATGTGTGATACCACAGCTACAGAAGCTTTAGAAAATCCACAAAGCTGAGTCTTGGGAAAACCTGCAACGAGCACATTTCTTTGGGTAGGTGTCATTATTGTATTGCCCCTTCCCATCATTACTATAACTATTAGAAATATGCTGAAAAATCAAGAAGAGAATGAATTTTAGAATGCATAAATGGAGGCTTGTTGATGAGAAAATGGGAAGATTTTACCCAACTATTGTCAATTCTGTACTCATCAAGTGCTACATTAACCAATTAAACTCCAGCAACACCAAGTTCAATGAACAAAGAATCAATTTGTGAGCTCTGAGTAGCTGTTTTATAGCAATAAAGAACCACTTGAGGCCCATAATTCTCATTACAATGTCAAACTCTACTCTGTGTTCATTTTCTCTGGTTTAGTGGAATCTCATCAACCTTTAGTTAGTGCACGGCTGTTCCCATCAATAGGTAAAGACTTTGTGGAAGTTGGGGTTTGGGGATGAGTTTGCTGAAAAACAAAAATTTGTTTGGCTGTTGCAAAACACACTAAACACCCACCATTGAAAGAACTCCATCTCCACTGCCAGATAGAGAAGAAGCCTTTTTGTTTGCAAAGATACAAGGTACACATTTCATGCAGTGGATTCAAATGAAATAAAAACATTCTTTTGACATTTACCACCTCAAAAACAACTGGGGAAAATAACCCACTGAAAACCTCAGTGACTGTTTTGGAACAACTTGAGAATCTGAACTGACCATAGATATTCCTATCCATCCTGTGGGTACAGGAATGGCTGGCCAGACTGGAAATAGCTGAAATATGTGGAATATAAGGCACCAAGCATCATCACACAATTGTCAATATAAACATCCCCAGAAGGACCAAGCAGTTCTCAGACCATGGGATTTGCTTGATTCTGGAAAAACATGGACATTGTGTTAACAGGACAAGGAGGATGGAAGTGCAAACAGCACAGAGCCAGAACATGCTCTACGTTCACATGCTGAGTATACTCTAACAGTATAACACATTAAGAGATTAAAACATTAGGATATTATTTTGAAATATTGATTCACCAACATTTCTTTAACAACAGAAAGGCTGTAATGCAGAACTGAAAGATTTTTGTTCAGATTGTCATGACTGTACAACAGATTCTGTAGAACTGCCAGGGCATAACAACAAAAAACAAACAAACAAACAACTCCAAACTGTCCCTTTGTAAATTTATTTTTAAATAAAAATACAGTAAAGCAATTTTCCTCCTACTCTACCAGGTCCATCAAGCTTTCAAAACAGAGGTGGCATGTGTCAGGTGTTTTGGTTTTGATTAAAGCTGATTAATTACTGACTCACTGAATAGGAGAAGAAATCTTGTGTCAAAACAGTGTCAGCAAGAGCTCATAGATTTAACAGCAGACAGACATGTGCTCTTTGGTATACGGCTTTCATAATCTGATCATACAAGTAGCAGGTGTTTAATGGCCTTTAGTCACCTTTAGAAGTTTCATTTACTGCCATTGAAGTCCTAAATACCTTCAAGAATCTTTTTTTTCTTGGTTAAAGGTTCTTTAGAAAGCACAGAAATTACCTCCTCTGAGGATTCAAATAGAAGAAATCATCAAGAATGCTGAAATACAAGATTCAGAGCTGATATCTATGTGGGAATCTATTTCAGGATATTTTGTCTGATGGCACAGACATCAGAAAGAAGCACTTAGTTAAACTGTGCTGTTCATACAGGAATATATGGCAAAACAAAGCCAAATCCGCAGAGGCTGTGCTATAATATCAGGGAAATAATACAGGGAAACATTTCCAGAACTAATAACCACAGACACCACTGGGCTGCCCCAGCTGTGCTGCAGAGCCCTGTGGAGAACATCTGATGAGCTTAGGACAAGCTGAGCACTTGCCATGAGTATCTGGGTTTGGCTTCAATACTCTACAGTCTAACATTTTAACTACTTACATCCTAAATTTGTGCTCTGTGGAAGGGAAAGGCTCCCAATCAGCTAATCTCAGCACAGAAAAGCTCTAATGATCTCTCTATTTCACAAACCTTGGCACAAATTTATGACGTTGCTTCATCCCACACATCCTGACCTTCACAAGCCAATGTTGTGCAAATCAGCTGTCAGTGTTGCTTGATTTAAATACTGGGATAATGAAACTGAAGACTAATTTAGTTTTCAGACTGGAATTCCACTTTAAAAGCCAAGGCAAAAAATGTTTGGGAGTTGTAAATTTAAATTGTGTAGAAAATGTAATTCTAGTAAGAACGCAAACCAGAAAAATTACTTTACCAAAGAATTGCCACCAACAGTTACCAATCCCTCACCAATACATACGTATTCATAATGCCTCTACACTGAACTGCATACAAGAATTACAGTGAATATGAAACTCTGAGGGTTAATTGCTAAAAAGCTTTTACCAGCAGCAACAGTGGCTTCAATCTACAAACATACCCTCAAGTGTCTGGGGAGACCTTCGTGTACATTCAGGCTTGCACTGATTTTAAACACAGAGCAAATGTACTCTTATTTAAACAAAAATTAAAGCATGAATGTGTCAGTGCATTCCTCTATGAAACAGAGTTTATAAAAAATGTGGATCTGAGTATTTTTCTTCTCAGAGACGTGTATATATGCTTTGATGACAAATGCAAGTAGCCCCACATCACTAAAAGTTAACACTGCAATGGAATGTCCATCCAAAATGAATCCACTACAAACCAAAAAGACCATCTTCAAATTGAGGCTCCTCTGAATAATAATTTCTCCTTATTAGTGAAAAGCTCACAGTATTGATCACATCCATACAGTTTGAATCCCACCTTTTGTAAAGGGTACAAAGAAAGCATACAAGTGTTGTGAATAATATCATTAGCCAAAGAAGGGTGGAGAAAATTGCATTACATTGCATTGCAACATTAATAAACATTTAATTTCTGCATATGAACTGAGCACTCAGTCTCCTCTGAAGACACCTTAGATGCACTTGAAAACAGGTCTTAACCCAGTTTTACAGCATTCACTCCTGTTTTGAAGTGAAATGGCATCTGTTTATACAACTTTAGCAATTCTAGGAATATTTTTTATTTCTCCTGTTTTAATACCAGCACTCTATTTGGGAGTTGTAGTATATAATTTTTTCAACTCAGAACTTCCACCTGGAATTGAGCAACCTCTAAAGCTTCGTTTTTTCCACTCCTTGCTGATCACAGCCATGGTCGCGGTAAGTTAAATTTCTTGACCTCGGGATTTCACTTTTGCTTAGGTAGGATATTTGGCAGCAGGAGGAAAATGGTTTACTTAAGGGGGAAAAAAAAAAAAGAAAAAAGCAATTAATGCTCCTGAAGCCTGTAAGCATTGATATATAAATCCAAAACATGGTAAATTAACTCATAAAATTAATATAACTAATCTTAAAAGCTTCTTTAGATTTTTCAGTCAAACTGCAGCCACTTTATGCTGGGAAACTGTTTCATATGAAAATTTAAAACAAGTACCTAGATGTATGCTGTACATATTGAACTGCATGTACATAGAATAATGCTCTCTGTTCAGAAACAAGCCAACATGATTCCTCTTCTTCCAAATTCTTTCTTTTCAACAGGGAAAGATTTTGGAGAAGCTGAGGATCTGCAATGATTTAACCATACTGCGAGTAATGCTCAATGGGATTCCTCCATGGAGAGATTCCAAACTGCTTATCAAAGATCTCACAGTAGATGAGGTTCCCTTGAGGATTTATCAGCCCAAAAGCCCACCCACTGGCAAAAGAAGAGGAATTCTGTATTTTCATGGAGGCGCTGGCACATTTGGGAGCATTAGTAAGAAATGGGCAAGTTTTATTTTTTAAGTCAAATCCAAACCTTTACATTTTTGCCTTCAGGCATGTGTCAGTCAGTATCTGCCCTGTCCTTCCCAGTGTCACCAGTCTTTGCTCAGAGCAAACTGGAAAGTATTTGTGGAATGAAGAGTCTCATGTTAAAGGGAGTCCCATCTCTGCTTCCTTTGGGCAAGAGAGCTGTGAGCCAGAAATCCCTCACCGTGCTCTCAGTGAGGGATCCTGCTCTACTCAAACTACCCGATCTTACACAAAATATATAATATGGGTCCAAGGAAGGATTTAAATACATTTTTAAAAATCTATAAATAAATTCCTATTCATGCAAAAAAGGAATCCAAATGAAGGAAAATATAAATAATGAAGGAGCAATTTGGGGAAGTTTGATTCTTGTGGTGGCATGGCAGAGGATACTTGTTTTCTTTTCCAGAAAGGGAGACAGCTCTTGTCTCAGCAGCTGGGAGTTCACTCCCTGAGTGCTCCAGATCTCCTTCCAAGCAGCTAAGGCTCTGAGTGTCTTCTCTGCAAGCCAAGGCCCCTAACATGGAAATCTGAACTTTGTTCCAGGGGTCAGGCAGTGCAATTTGAGGGGTTTGAATCATTTACTGTTTCAAAGGGTGGGTCTGCACTATACTGGGCAGACAAATTTCCTGGCATCCTTCAGCCCTGTGCAGGAATCACGACATAACTCCTGTGCCATGGGTTCCTCTCTGCACTGGGGCACAGATAACCCACCCTGCTGCTCAGAGTCTGGGGGGAGAGCCAGGCTCATGTCTAGAGCCAGTCTGGGTGGCAGTGAGGACTCCAGGGATGGCAGGCACTCTGTGATCTCAGTGACAGGTGAATTCCTCTCACTGGAAGGAAAAGCCACACGACAAGTTGCACAGTGAGTCCGTGTTCACGTGGCATGGCTTGATGTAACAGCCATACCTGTACAGAGAGTGGGACTGACCTTTGGCTTCAATTCCTTTTGGTGTTTGATAACAGGAAAACAACATGATGACAAGTTTTCAGAAGGCCTTTGGGAATCCCCAGCCTAGGAATCCCGAAGTCTGCAACCAGCAAATTAGCAGATGCTACACTGAAAAGAATCAGTGAACAGATACCTATGGATTATTCCTCAAAAGGATGTCATACTTCTCAAATCCTAGAATTGTTGAATAGTTTGGGTGGAAGGAACCTTAAGTCTCATTCTCATTTCAAGTCCCCACTATGGGCAGGGACACCTGCTGCTATTCCAGGCTGCTCCAAGCCCTGTTCTACCTGGCCTTGAACATTTCCAGGAATGGAGCAGCCACAGGGGCTCTGGGCATCCTGTGCCAGGGCCTCACAACCCTCACAGGGAAGAATTTATTCCTAATATCTAATCCAAACCTACTCTTTATCAGTTTCTAAGTTTTTAAAGTCCGCGAATACATGAATAAAGGAGACTGAGTTGCTAAAACCCACTTTGATATCTAGAAGAGTCTCCTAAAGAAGGCTACACATCCATGACACAAAAGGGAAGGTCTTTAATTTGGATTACAACTGACTGAAAGACAGAAAAATGATGGGTTATGGGAAGTTCCTGTGAGATTCCCCTAAGGAGATCTGTACTGGGATCGGTGCTAATCAATTTATTCAAACAGAAAAGATGGTGCAAGGTGATGTGGTATTAAATCCTCTGAGGGTCATAAATGGATGGCTGAAAAACTGCAGAATGTCTTTATGACAGCAGAGCATCAGACAATAAAATGACAGGAGAAATGGCATGCAGAGAAGTCAAACTGATGAACAGAGCATTCTGACCTTATAAATGAAGCAATGGACTCCTAGCAAGAGCAGGAAGGAGGTCTTGGGGCTACGGTAGGAAGTTACCTGAAATTGTTGACATAGTGCACAGTAGAAGTCAAAAAAAAAAAACTACACATCCATGACACAAAAGGGAAGGTCTTTAATTTGGATTACAACTGACTGAAAGACAGAAAAATGATGGGTTATGGGAAGTTCCTGTGAGATTCCCCTAAGGAGATCTGTACTGGGATCAGTGCTAATCAATTTATTCAAACAGAAAAGATGGTGCAAGGTGATGTGGTATTAAATCCTCTGAGGGTCATAAATGGATGGCTGGAGGTCTTGGGACTACAGTAGGAAGTTACCTGAAATTGTTGACATAGTGCACAGTAGCAGTCAAAAAAGAAAAAAAAACCGAAAAAAAAACCAAAAAAAAAAACCAAAAAACACCCAAAACAAACAAACAAAAAGCTAGCAATTATTAGTAGGAAAGGAAAGACAAAAGAGTAAAATAGTTGTCATAACTAACAAGTAAAGCAAAAAAAAAAAAAAAAAAAAAGAGAGAGAAAAAAAAAGCTAGCAGTTATTAGTAGGAAAGGAAAGACAAAAGAGGAAACATTTTTATGTCACTGTAATAAATCCATGGTGTATCTGAATACAGTATAGTGCTTATTGTTCTGTTTCCCACTCCTCAAAAATGATACAGCAGTACTGGAAAGACTTGGAGAGGCTGCCTAGGTGAGAAAAGTGCTTCTGTGCAGAGAATATGTGAATGAACCATTACTCTTCAGGCTGTAAAAGGTGCATAAAGACAGATACACTGAGTACAAAACCATGAGAAGCAAGAGAAGTTAAATAGGGAAGGATTTATCCACCATTTCTCACAGAACAAGAATTCCACCATGTGGAATCAGGTACGAAAGGAGCAACTAAAAATTGCTCTTCACACCTTTGTAAGCAAGTGAGAAAACTCTCCCTTGCACAAAGCTGTTATGGTTAGGGTTAAAAACAAGTGGTTTGGGTAATTCACACAAGAAATGCTAATTAAGGGCACTAGGTATAAAGACAACTTCTGCCTCATGAGTGCCCTGAGCCTCAAATTCTTGTATGCTCCTTATTCCTGTTTGTCCTCAGCTTACATTCTCCTTAGACACCTTTTGCTGACCACCAGGTGAGATGTAAGACACCCCAGACAGATTTCTGTGTTTCCCCAGTATCACCATCCTTACATGCTTGTGTGATGCCCTGAGAGCCACTGGCCAACAGAAAATGTGTTCATGTGTAAAGACCACATTCCATAGCACATAAGAGTTCCTTATCAGTCTCATCTTGCAGTGCCTTCCACGTGGCACATGTTCAGAAATCTGTATTTTCATTTCAAAAGGATATTTGATTTTTAAATCATCATTTTTGTTAAACTTTTTCTCTAGGATCCTTTGAAAGAGTATGCCGCTATTTGGCCAAAAAATGCAACTCAGTGGTTGTGTCTGTTGGGTAAGTGCTATTTTGCCATAGAAGTATTTATGGGAACACAGTTCCCAGTTGAAAATCTTCTGAAAAATATGCTGAAAATATCTACTCTTTTAGATGTTTCACTTAAACCTTTCATTTACTTTAGAAATATGCTTATAGACAACATATTCTAAAATAGCTGTAGCATCATTAGTTTGGCCTTCCAAACTACATTGGTTAAACCCAAATATAATCTTTAAAATTAGGGAAAAAAGTCTGCATAGCTACCACAGCAACTGCAAACAACACAAATTGAATGTTTATGACTCCACTGACAATAACCAGTCTTTGACATTTCAGGTACCGTCTGGCTCCTGAACATCCCTACCCAGGACAATATTTTGACTGTCTCAGTGCCACCTTATACTTCATGAGGAATTTAGAAGAGTATCACGTGGATCCTGGTCTCATCATCATTAGTGGTGACAGCTGTGGAGCTAATTTTGCTACAGTTATTTGCCAAATACTGCTGAATGATAGAGATCTGCCAAAAGTACGTGCTCAGGTCCTCCTTTACCCAGGACTCCAGGGGCTGGATTTCCACTTGCCCTCCTACCAGCAGAACGCTTTCGTCCCCATGTTGTCCCAGAAGATGATTGTCTACTTCTGTTCTCGTTACCTTAACAGAAAACCCACATTTTGGAAAGATGTTCTACAAAACTGCCATGTTCCTGATAGTATGAGACACCAGTATAAAAAATGGGTAAGTGCTGACCTTATTCCTGATGAATTTAAGGTTAGAGGCTACGTACCACCAAAACCCGCACCATATAAACCTGAAGTCCATGAATCTGTCAAAGAAATTTTAGCAATAACATTTTCCCCACTTTTAGCTGAAGATTCCATTATTTGCCAGCTCCCTGAGTCTTACATTGCCACCTGTGAGTTTGATGTGTTGAGGGATGATGGTCTGTTATACAAGAAGAGGCTAGAGGAAAATGGTGTTCGAGTGACCTGGTATCATTGTGAGAATGGCTTCCATGGAATTTTAGCCTTTTTTGGCTACGGGATTTTTTCCTTTTTATCTGCAAATAAGATAATGGACAGTACTGTGAATTATATAAACAGTTTATAAAAGTATTTTTCGGAAGAAAGATGCAAGTCATGCAGTATCTTTGATGAATTTATACTTGGCAAGGAATATAAACATCTTGATTTATGGTTTGGATTTTGACTGCATTTTGTAGTTTCTGATTTCTGCTTCTGTAGTGACTCTCAAACAAATATTAAGATTATTTGAATTGCCACCATTCTAGAAAGTATTCTTGTAAAAACACACCAATAAGACTGACATGAAAAAGGCAAGGCACCTAGCACATCCTGTTTCACTAAAACTATAGCAATTCAAGTATCTTTGCATGGCTGGCACACACTGAAGGCAAGAGACAAGAATCTCCATGAAGATTCTTCAACAGCCCAGAAATGCTGAAGACAACAACTGAAGTCTGCTTTGGCCCTTGTGACAGACAGGAGGTGCTGATGGTATCAGATGGAGAACTCAGCAACTATGAAGTCTTACAGCAGACACTGAAATTGCAGCCATGAATTTAATTTCCAGGTTTAATCTTTACAAAAACTACACTGCTCCAGAAATAGGGAAGTCAAAAGGAAGGCTCCTTCTGCTATTTCTGTTTAGCAGAAATCCTAAACTGGCACTAGCACGAGTTTGATTTTGTTTGGGATCTGAGAAATGATGTTTCATTTTGGAACTTCATTCTCAAACTGGAATCCCTGAACTTCAATGAGTGTGTGGTTGTCAGAGAAGTGCAGAGGTGAGACTTTTCCATAACCCTTTTTTTCTTTCAAGATTATCTTATGTTCAAGGCTACCTGTTCTGGTGTGTTGAAAAAATTATGAAAATCATGTAAAGAAGGCAGAGAAGCACAATTTTATCCATATTATCACTGTAATGCTATGGTGATTCTGTGATGCTTTCGACAACAACAAAATAAAAAACTAGCACTGCAAATATTTCTGTTATAAGAGTGAGAGTCACATTTCCTAAACACACACTGACTGATGAACCCAACAGAAACCCCCCTCCTGTGGTGAAAGGAACAACACAACACAGGCAGGCACAGAGCACAGTCCTACTGCTTTTATCTGGCCACATCTGTGCTGTGGTCAGTAATTAACCTACCAAACGACTGGATATAACCACACTGTGATACAACTGTGAAAACATAATACAAACTGAAAGTCCACAAACATTGCTGGATAGACTGTTTTCTTTCAAATCTGGGCTTTTGCTGATTTTTGAAACAAGATTTCCTTCTACTTCAGAATATTTTATGATGACCATGTGCGCTATTAAAAACACTCAACTTCCCACTAGAGAAATTTTGTAACTAAAATGACATGCTACTTTCCCCCTATCACTTATAATTTGACTTTACAACAACAACAACATCAAACACCAAACAAAAAAATACCCAACCCCCCTCCATTGCTACCTAATAAAGATTTTTTACCCCTTTTCTTTCCCCGTGAACTTGCAATTTATATGTTCTGACATCCTAGTTGCAGACTTAGATTCACAATTAATTAATTTGCATCATTTAAAGTACAACTTCTCTACATTAGCACAATCCTGCTCCTCAGCAAGAACAAGATAAAGGAGTTTGATTCAGAACTCTTTAATCACTGGTTATCTTAAGTCATTCTAAGCTGTATTTGTTGCACGTAGAGCTACTGAAAGTTCCTGCAACAGGGTCACCTAACCATGAATCTAAAGTCAGCCTCCTGTGGCTTTTTAAAAGCATGTTCATCTGTTAGAAGAGAGCACAAATACTAAAAAGAACTGAGATTTGGGTAATGACAGAATTTTCTAAGTGCACCTTTCCAACGAGCACTGGTGACAATCCCTTTGGCCCTTCTCAGTGACAATCATCACCTGCAGGTTCCCACTCCCAAGGAAACTCTTCAGATGGGTGGTTCATAGTGTCACAAACTCAGCACACAAATGCCCTGCGTCCATTTTCCACCTCCAACTAATTTAACACTAATGCTGTCCATTCATAACACTCTCCTCCCAGCTAAGCACTGGTTTCTTGCAAGAATTCCAAAATGCTGCTGGCATAGATCTACTAACAAATCAAGGACTTTGACCAACTTATCTTATATGAGATAACATGAATGGGGGGAAAGAAAGTGGGAGAGGGAAAGACACCTGCTAATGTATTTGTGAAAGGGAGAAGAAAGGTTTTTACTGGAGCAAACAAAGAACAGGCAGATTAACAAAGAATCAGGAAGTAACCAGACAAATATATATTCGAAAGTCAAATCAAAGACATGTCAGATCACTGCAGTTCAGCAAAATGGCAGTTGTACTCACAGTGCTGGTGTTATTCTTAGCTGGTTTTCTTGCTTCATTTATATTGTTGGTCATAGGAGCAATTAATTTTGATATTTCCAACTCAGAAATTCCTCCTGGAGTGAATCAACCTGCAAAGCTCCGAATCATTCATATAATTTTAATATGCACAGCTGTGGTGGTAAGTGAACCTGGTGTGATTTTGGGGGGAAGAACAGAGAACCTGTAGATTTTAAACTTACTCCTGTGCTAGAAGCCTGCATGGAATTATGTTCTGGAGGGGAGAGCAGGGCATTGCTGTCATGCTGCATGTTTTATTGAGCTGAGTGTTGCTAAAGAAACTTTTGCCAGACTTCTGACACTGCACTGCTCTAATCCAGCCCTGCCCAGCTCTATCTTAGGCAGTACCTAAATGCTGCCTTAACAGAAGTGTGTCAAAGTCTGACTGTGCTTCTGCCCTGACTCGAGCTGACCTAGCAATGATTTGATTTATAATGTTTATCCAGGTAGGATCATTTGTATTTCCATTATTGGTTCAGATGTCTCTGGCTTGTGCTTTCAAGATTTTGTGGGCATGGGGATGAGAATTTTGTATTTATTTTGAATATGAAGTGAGAAGCTGAACATTTCAGAATTGACTTTGGGAAGGAAAAGTTTCTGTCGCACAAGTGACAAAATTAGGTAACGTTGCCCAAGAAGATCTGAAGGAATTCTTCTGCCCAAAGCATATTTATATAACTCCTGCAGCAACTAAGCAGGATTGTCTGATGGGAATGAGGAGCTCTGAGCAGCCCAGCTTCTCCAGGTGAAGCAGCTTGTAAAGCGTGGGAAGGTAATCAGTCTTCAAGAGCAGCACTCAACATCTGGTGAGCTCTGCTGACACAGAAGCTCACTGAATCACAGCTATTTCTATGTAATGATAGGTGTAGAGATGCTCTGATGAGACATGGCATTAGACAGGACGTAACAGAGGTTGTGCATATATTTATTAAATTAATTTAATGGAATATTTGCAAAGAGATACAAACTACTTAAAATTTAAGAAGGGAAACAAAGAGAAAAAAATTCTCTGTCAGAAGTATTCTAGATTATGGTCAACCATAGTAAAGAATTCTAGATATATATTCTCATGCTTTGGCTGCACAGAAGTTGCAATTAGAAAGAGATTACCTCACTTAAGCAGCTGGAAAAGCAAGTTCTCTTTTAATCATCAATCCACTGCCCACCATAAACCAGCATTGCATGCTGCAATGTAGGCAACGCAGGGTGAAAGAAAACAAACAAGTTGAATGTTAAAGTTAAAATATCCTTAGTATTGTTCCATTGCTGTTTGGGAAATAGCAAATATAAAAGAATAAATCATTTTATCATACAACTGAAGACACTAAGACTAGTTTCTGTAAAAAATTAAAATCCATACATTGCAGAATGTCTTAGTTTCTTCAAGAAGTCTTTCCTCTAGATCAGGCATGGACAATATTATAAATATCTGGAATCTCTGGAAAAAAGGCCTTTTGTACATAAATATATTGAGAATCTGAGGATGTGCCTTTTCTTTTATTTATGCAAAGTTATGTTGGAGCACTAGCTCTGATTTGTATTCATTTTCTAGTACCTGGCATGAATATCCCTATGGCACAGAGAATGACCAGAAGTTCATTCCTACTAAATATGTCAGGATCGTCTTGTCAGTGCAGGGCACACATCAGTGAGACTTAGGAAATGGATCAAAAAGCAATTATCAAACATATTCTTAACTTAGTCAACTCTACTTTGGGCAAATGTCTGTACCATGAAACTCAGCACCAGAATAATAATCTTTTGCTATGTTTCTGCATCATTTCGGGGGGAAGGATAGAATAACCACTGAAAACCAAACTTGCTTTCAATGTTAGGTAAGGGACCTGCTGAGGAAGCAGAGGATTCTATCTCACCAGTCTGTTAATGTTGCATTGTTTGGGGTTTTGTTCTTCCTTCATGTAACTCTCTCATAACCCCTCCTGGTGCTGCTGTTACTTGTTCAGTTTTCTCCTATATCTGTACAACTACTCCATTCGTTTATTACTGCCCTAAAAATACATGACTTAGGCACCATGAGTTTACTGTCCACACAGCTCCTTTCTTTGGAAAATACAGGGTCTTGAGTGAGCTCTCTGTTCTCTCTGCCTTTGAACAGGGAAAGATTTTGGAAAACTTTGGCATCTGCACTCAGGTGAGCTTTGTGCGGTACATGCAAGGAAGAAAGACTCTGGGGGCAGACCCAAAGCTCTTCATCGAGGATCTGTGGTTTGAGAAAGTGCCTGTAAGGATTTACCAGCCTAAGGCTCCATCTGCCAGCCAAAGGAGAGGAGTTGTGTTTTTTCATGGAGGAGGATGGGTATTTGGAAGTCTTGGTAAGATAACTACCAGAAATATTTCAATTAAAGAAATACATACTTCATAAATACTAAAGCTGGTTGTTTCTTGATCTGTAGCAGTTGCAAACTTTGAATATAACCACAGGTTCAATCTTGTAATTCTTGCTGTCAGAAGAAGGCATCTGCTGTGGATCACGTGATTTTTCTTACAGGACGATATAAGGGGAAAAAATACTGAAATAGGAAGATGAGGAGGTACAAAAGAATTGAGGAGATTTGTAGGAAGCAGCAGGGGAAAGAAGAGAGCATTTCCTTCTTGAAATTATTTAATTCCTCCAATAGATAACATCTCTTCTCTGGTGAGAAAATGCAACCCAACCTAAACCCAAACCCCACCAAATCTCTTTCAGAGACCCACGAAGAGCTGTGCCGCTTTATTGCCAGAGAAAGTGAATCTGTGGTTGTGTCTGTGGGGTGAGTCTTTGTTCACGCTGATTATGAGAGATTATTTCCTATAGTGTAAATATCACCTCCTATCCCTCAGTCACAGCAACAATCTTCCTCAGAGAAATGTCTCTGTGGGATTTCTCAAGTATGTGATTTACAACTTCATTTGCTGTTGCTTGGAGACACTGAAGACTCACTCGGGCTGTTTTCACTGTCTGATTGCATCACAAATTACACTTCGGGATATCTAGCTGGAAAATGAAGTTTTGAATGAATATTTTCAAATTCCAAACTCAAAACTGATTGTAAACAGATAGTAAGCTATATGATGTCCTTAACATTTATTCAAGGAAAGCCTGCTTGATGCTTAGAGAAGCACAGTGTGAATGACAAGCTAATACATTATCAAAATATTGGAATAATGGTTCAGATTACAAGGATATGTAATGTAACTTTATGTAACAAAGATACAAACCAGAAGTCATTTGTGTCCAACCCATGAAAAACTGAAGCAGAAAGTAACTAAATGATTGTCAATGAAACCTACACTTAGTTGGCAGCTGAGTACTCCTGTGTTGTTAAAGACTTAAGAGACATCATAAACAGATGATATCATAACAGATGATATCATAACAGAATAATCTGCACCACTTAATCTTATTGATGGTAATCCTCTGGAGACAATTAAAACTCTTCAGAAGTCAGGGTGTTCCTGGTTGCAGGAAAGAGGACTTTAGCAATACATTTGAAACTCGTATTTCCCTCTCTTCCACCTGTCTCCGTGCCCCAGGTACCGTTTAGCCCCCGAGCACAAATACCCCGCTGCCTACGAAGACTGCCTGAGCGCCACCCTGCACTTCCTGCAGCACCTGCAGCACTACGGCGTGGATCCTGCCCGCGTCACCGTCTGCGGGGACAGTGCTGGGGGCAACCTGGCAGCTGCTGTCAGCCAGACCCTGGCAGGCAGCTCAGAGCTCCCCAGACTGCGCGCTCAGATCCTCATCTACCCCGGCCTGCAGGCACTGGACTTCAATTTACCATCCTACCAACAAAACCGGGGAGTCCCGCTGCTCTTCCGGGAACGTGCCGCTTTCTACATGTTGCAGTATCTAAATGGAAATGCAACAAAACTGGAAGAGGTCTTGGAAGGTTCCCATATTCCTGTAGATATTAAATTTAAGTATAAAAAGTGGGTGAGTCCAGACAACATCCCTGAGGAATTTAAGGTCAGAGGCTACAAACCGCGTGTGCTACTTGACTGCACAACTGAAGTTTTTGAGACAGTGAAGAGATTCTGTGAGCCCACGCTGTGCCCACTGCTGGCTGAAGACACAATCATCCAGCAGCTGCCAGAAACTTTCATCCTGACCTGTGAGTACGACGTGCTGAGGGATGATGGCTTGCTGTACAAGAAGAGGCTGGAGGACAATGGGGTTCGAGTGACCTGGCACCACCTTGAGGATGGATTCCATGGAGTCATAAACTCATTCAGTAGTGACTGGTTGTCATTTCCAGCTAGAAAAAGGGGACTTGACAAGATTGTGAATTTTCTAAGAAGCTTATAGCAACATTTTTCTTTGTTTCTGTAAGAACTGCCAAATTTCTGTAGCCTTTTATGCTTCTAAATTCCATATAAGAAGTTCATATAGGACAATTTGTTAATAAGCATTTATGTCAGTGTGATCACCATAAAAGACATTTCAAGAATAGTTTCTTTTAGTGCTGTTTGAAGTAGTGCATGTGCAGCCTGCCTATTTTAATAATCAATTTGGACTAGACACTTGTACAGTACAAGTGCTGCTCTCTCAGTACCTAAAAAAGATGCAGTAAAATTTTAGGCCAACATCTGGTCTGACCTGTTTTATTCAATTGCAGTTGACAATTTCATTCTTCCTAGAAGTGTGTGCTTTGGCAAAGGAGAAAGACACAGACACTACAGTGCTATAATGCACAGCCTGTACTCTCTGCTACACGTAGCACCTGAGTTTAAGAGTCCCAATTTGAAGATGATGTCTGTTGGCTAGGTAACCAGCATTTTATACTCAAAAATATGAAGTCACATTAGTTAACTTGACTTTTAAAAATGTAACTCCTCCCAACAGAAATACTCTATTGACAGCTTTGTTTAAATTGCAATGTGAAAAATGCTATAAGTGTTTTCTTGTGTTTATCAAACATATGTGTACACTGAAAATCTTGTTATAGTGCTTGAATAGAATCCTAGAATCACAGAATGGTTTGGGTAGGAAGGAACATAAAGCTCATCTCATTCCAAAGCCCTGCCATGGGCAAGGACACCAGGTCTAGCCAAGGTTGCTTCAAGCCCCAAATAATCTAGCAATAAAACAGGACTGATGCATTTACTTTTGCAGAGTCTGTTACTTGCCTTTTGCCCCCACCTCTCCCTTCTTCCCGTTTTCTTTTCCAAATGTCCCTGTTAAAGGTATGTGCTCCAAACCATGTAAAACATGCCCACAATGCAGGAAGTGAATGCCCTGGCTGCAGATCAGTTGCAAGGGATAATCTGCTGGCTCTCTGTCATAGACTAGAACTTCATTCAGGACTCAGCTTCAGTCTCTGAGCACTCACTGTTATCATCCACAATCCAAGAATACCAGACCCTTTATCAGTCCCACAATTACCATCAACATCAACAGGAAATTAAACACATTGACTCTTCTCCAATGTGATAACTGCTTGCACATTACACAACATTTCTAAGGACTTTAAATTGAGCAACACCTGAGAGATCTCTTGCAACTGGGACTGCTCCAGGCCTTGCTGTTACCTGAAAAAGACAATTCACATTGTGTGAAGATACATCACCTCTGGATACGTGAAATGGCATTTTTTTATCTACTGCCAGTGATACTGCTGGTGATTTTTGTTGCTTCATTCATATCAGCAATCATAAGAACAATTCAAACTGAGTATGCCAATTGCAGCATCCCTCCTGGAGTGAGCAGTCCCGGAAAACTTCGACTTATTGTTGCTGCTTTGATTGTTACATCTACTCTGGTGAGTAACTCTGCTGCAACTTCTGTGAGAAATGTTGTTAGATGTTAATTTTGTTCTACGTGTAAATACCAGAATCCTGCCAACTCCATCAAGGCTTAAATAATGGCATTTCTCTTCTGGGGGCTGACTTGAGAGGACAGTTTTTGGAAAATCATTTCTATTAGACCTCAGTCAGATTTTCCCTATTGCATAAGGATTAAGTCAACCATAAGAGCCCAAGCTTTATCAGCTGAGCTTCCCTAATTAAATTTAAAATTAAATATTTATAAAAACTGAGATTGCTTTGATTTCCACTTTAGCTAAGCACACATGATGTTTTTAGGCCATTCTTGGGGCTTTCCAGTAACATGGGAGGCTGGGTAATGTAAGTACCAGTAATGGGAGACTGGATGCTTTTAAAGAAGACAAGAACAGAAACTCCAGAAACCTTAGAGGGATGAGAGACACTTGGGAGCACTGGCAAGGCCTCCCTCTCCAGGAGCTCCTTCACCAACCACCCTTCACTCTTCAGGAGCCCCGTCACCAATTGCCCCTCACCAGGCGTCCCTTCAATGAGTGTCCCTCACCAGCTGCCCTTCTCCTGGTGCCCCCTCACCAGGTACCCCTCACCATTTGCCCCTCACCAGTTGCCACTCGCCAGCTGCCCTTCTCCTGGTGACCCTCACCAGCTGCCCCTCACACGGTTCTGCCTTCTCCTGGTGCCCCTCACCAACTGTCCCTCACGCAGTTCTCCCATCTCCAGCTGCCCCTCACCCGGTTCTGCCTTCTCCTGGTGCTCCTCACCGGCTGCCCCTCACACAGTTCTCCTTTTCCTCGTGCCCCTCACCAGCTGCCCCTCAAGCAGTTCTCCCTTCTCCTGATGTCCCTCACCAACTGTCCCTCACGCAGTTCTCCCATCTCCTGGTGCTCCTCACCGGCTGCCCCTCACACGGTTCTCCTTCTCCTGGTGCCCCTCACCAGCTGCCCCTCACACAGTTCTCCCTTCTCCTGGTGCTCCTCACCAGCTGCCCCTCACACGGTTCTGCCTTCTCCTGGTGCCCCTCACCAGCTGCCCTTCACACAGTTCTCCCTTCCAGCTCCCCCTCAGCGGCGGCCCCCTCAGGGCTGTCCATGCGCGGTCTCCCCTCAGTTCACTCCCGCTGTCCTCCCTCTCCCAACAGGGCAGGATTTTTGAGAAGATGGAGCTGTGCAGCAGCCTGGCCTTCAGGCGCCTGGTGTTCTCCGGGCGGAGGCCGGGCCCGGCTCCGGGGGTGCGGCAGGAGGACGGGCGGTTCGGGCGGGTGCCCGTGCGGCTGTACCGGCCCCGGGCCCCGGCCCCGTGCTCCGCCGTGCTGCTGTTCCACGGCGGCGGCTGGATCTGCTGCAGCCTCGGTACGACCCGGGCCCGGCTCTGCCGCCGGTCCCCTGTCCCTGTTAGCCCCGCACTGCTTTAGCATTGACCGTGTGTGTGTGGCCGACAGAATTCCGGCCTCCGCACGGGAGCTGATACAAAACTTTTCCACCTGTTTATATACTTCTAGCAAGCAAAGAAATTGATGCCCGTTCATTCTAAATTACTTAATTCTCTTTCATAAATTGGTATTCTATCCTCTTTGGTCTTTTTAGTGTATTTTTCCTCTGGTAGGGACTTTCCAATGTACTCAGTCTTTTGTTAGCTGCTTCTTTTCTACAAAATCTCCTTGTAGTCCATAAATTCTGCCCCAACAATACACACCCTCTCCCAGGCCTTGTTCTTTGAAGCATATCAGGGTTAGTTTGGCAAAACTTTTAAAAGTTTCAGTGATTTTCCCAGTCAAGTCAACAATAATAGTCTGTGTAAAAAAAGTTAGCTACATGCTGCCTAAAAGTGATTTAAGACTAGCACACTGCTTATAATTAATATACTGGTTATAATTAATTAAAATAATAATTAAAAATTAATTAGAAAAGTTATATAACTTCCAGCAGCTGGAAGGCTGAACTCCAGCTGGGCTTTCCCATCCAGGGCTGTGAAGGGAGGGGAGGGAAGGGCAGGGGGAGAGGGATGAGGGGACCTGGACCATTTGTAGGCAGTAAAACATCCCTCCATGTGTTTCAGATTCCCATGAAAGGATCTGCCAGTACATTGCCAAGGAAAGCGGCTCGCTGGTGGTGTCCGTGGGGTGAGTTACAGCCAGCTGCCCCAGAGAAGCCTTTTTGCCTCTTGTTGCCTCTCAGCACTGGAGGAATGTGCACCGGGTGGGAATGCTCCTCTTCAGGACCTGGACACCATCATCCTCATGGGTCCCTTCCAGCTCAGCATTTTCTATGGATCCCAGCCTCCAGAATTTCAAGAGGGCTGTTTGTTTTTCATTTCTCTCCCTGCTCCATCAGCTACACATTGCAGACACAGCTCACAGTAAGGCCCATGTGTGTCCCAGCATAGAGCTATGCTGGCACCACACAAAACCAAGGAATGCTTTCCAGAAGAGAGTTCCAATGTGTTGAGAATGACTAATAAACCGACTTGGAAGGTGACACTTCACTGATCCATTTAAATAGGTGTAATTATCTTGTGAACTTCAAGGAGCTTTCTAACAGTGAGAATCAAATGCTAGTAAGTAATAATACTACTACTAATTAGTACTATTAATACCAGTAATACTGAAAAATATCACTGTCCCAGTTATTTAAATAAAAATAATTATAAAAATGAAATATACTAAGTAACAGTGAGGTGCAGATTGATTAAATTAGTTAATCCACAAACCAGAAGCAGTCTACACTAGAAGAGAAAAATAAAGTTACATCGCTTGATTTGTGATCAGGGCTGCTCTCAGAATATCCAAACCATGCTGTGTTCTTGCAGCCCCATCCTATGACTCACTTCTCTCTGATTACTCATTGGACAAATACCTGCTTAGTAGATGAAAATACCTTCATGAGTTGTTTTTTTTGATGAGGGAAAAATTATTCCAACACAGGGAGAACCAGGATGCTGTAGAAATTTTGTATTGACACTTGTGACATTTCCTTCTGTTTGTGCCCCAGGTACCGTTTAGCCCCCGAGCACAAATACCCCGCTGCCTACGAAGACTGCCTGAGCGCCACCCTGCACTTCCTGCAGCACCTGCAGCACTACGGCGTGGATCCTGCCCGCGTCACCGTCTGCGGGGACAGTGCTGGGGGCAACCTGGCAGCTGCTGTCAGCCAGACCCTGGCAGGCAGCTCAGAGCTCCCCAGACTGCGCGCTCAGATCCTCATCTACCCCGGCCTGCAGGCACTGGACTTCAATTTACCATCCTACCAACAAAACCGGGGAGTCCCGCTGCTCTTCCGGGAACGTGCTGTTTTCTATTCCTTGCAGTACGTACAAGGGGACACATCAAATCTGGAAGAGGTTTTGGAGGGCTCTCATATTCCTCCAGACATGAGGCTGAAGTATAGGAAGTGGGTGAGTCCAGACAACATCCATGAGGAATTTACGGTCAGAGGCTACAAACCACACAAGCCCAGTGAATTCAAGCCTGAAGTTTTTGAGAAAGTGAAAAGAATCCGTGAGCCCACACTGTGTCCACTGTTTGCTGAAGACACAATCATCCAGCAGCTGCCAGAAACTTTCATCCTGACCTGCGAGTACGACGTGCTGAGGGACGATGGCTTGCTGTACAAGAAGAGGCTGGAGGACAATGGGGTTCGAGTGACCTGGCACCACCTTGAGGATGGATTCCATGGAATCGTAAACCTATTTGATTATTATGGTTTGTCATTTCCATCTGGGAAAAGGGGATTGGACAGGGTTGTTGCATTTATAAAAGGCCTGTAAAAAGAACTCTCCCTCATTATGCTTCTCCCCCTAATGACTCTGCTTAGGCTCTCACACTTCAGGTAGTGCTGCTCTGCAAGATTGTGACACCTTTAGATCTGTAAAATTCTATTTCTAAGATCCATGAACTTCAAATTAACACAGATCTTTTCCTTGTGAGACTTCTGACAGTTCAATCTTTTGGCAGTACAATTTTTTTTCAAATTGGCACCTGATCGATTCCTTGTCTTTAATTACTAAATTATTTACTTCTATACAAATAATCTATGTGGAATGATTCGGATTAAATGTTGTTCACTACATCCAGTTTATTTGTGATGTCCATTTGATAAGCTCCAAAGCATGAGTTAATTTAGCTAAAAAGTATAAGCTAGATAGATAGTGAGGAAGGGAAAACTCTGGACAAATAGGCAGAGATCAAGATCTCAGTGAGGAGATTGCATGGCTGCAAAAGTAGCAGTGCAAGGCCAGAATTGATGAGGCACACCTAGCTGGAGGCAAGTAAGGGCTACTCTGATTTTGAAATAATTGTAGCTCAACAAAGTCCTTTTTAATTTTGGAAAGTCTCCACTATGCCCACGGAGGGTAGGATATAGCGTTGAGATGAACTGCTGACATCAGGATTTAGAAAGGCAGGAAGGATCAGTGAACTGGGCTCTTGGTCTGTGTGTACTGAAAGGTACAGCTTAAAGAGAGAATATGAGGGAAAACATTTTCATGTTCTTCCAAAGGGTGTCCCCCAGTATTAACTTTTGCAGAATCTGTGCTGTGATTCTGTGCTAGGATCTGTCGATTTGTGCTTTCTCCATGGCTTGAGTTTTATTTACAGGATGAGCCAGTGATTTCCCTGATATGATGCTTCATTACACCCTACTGATGAAAGCAAGGAAGAGCAGCAGTGAGCACACTCAGAACGGCCAGATTGAGGATGTGAAAATCACAGAATTGCTAGGGTTGGAAATGATCTGTGGAGATCATCCAGTGCAATCCCCCACCAAGGCAGGGTCACCTGGAGCAGGTGATGAAGGAACACATCCAGGTGTGCTTCAAATGTCTCCAGAGAGGGAAACTCCGTGGGCACTGTCCCAGTGCTCCATCACCATCAATGTAAAGCAGTTCTTCTGCATGTTAAGGTGAAACTTGTGTTTTAGTATATGCTCATTGCTCCTCGTCCTAAGGAAATCCTCAGGAAAAAAGGGAAAAAAATCCTACAGTGCTGAGAAAAACACAACTATTTCCAAAAACAAATGCTGGTTTCCGTTAGATTTCCCTACCGCGCGCAGGTCACGCCGGGCCTCCTTGAACCGAGATTACCCGGCCGGCGCCTCCGGCCGCTCGGCGCGGCTCCCCCCGGCCGCCCGCAGCATGACCCCTGCGCCGGCTTTGCGCGTCCGCTCCCCGGTACCGCGCGCAGGTCACGCCGGGCCTCCTTGAACCGAGATTACCCGGCCGGCGCCTCCGGCCGCTCGGCGCGGCTCCCCCCGGCCGCCCGCAGCATGACCCCTGCGCCGGCTTTGCGGAGCGGCCGCACTCGGCCCGTGACGGGGCCGCGGCTCTGCCGAGCGCTGCCG
>NW_024358499.1:0-291 GCF_014805655.1 Passer montanus | reverse complement strand
CCGCCGCCTCCAGGGCCGCCGCGCCAGTGCCCGCCCGTCTCGCCGCGGGGAGGGAGCGGCAGCAGCGGGGCCGGGTCGGGAGCGACACCTGAGCGCAGCGGCCCCGGGCGCTGGGCCCCACCGCAGCGCCGCACTTACAGATCTTCCCCCGCAGGTTCTGCAGCACCCGCACCTCGTCGCCGCCGTCTCCCGCCGCCATCGCGCCAGCGCCGCCGCCGCCGCCTGCGCAGTGCAGCGCCGCGGGGGAAGCGAGGGAGGGAGGGAAGGAGCGGCCCGGCCCCGCCGCCCGCC
>NW_024358498.1:0-291 GCF_014805655.1 Passer montanus | reverse complement strand
TTCTGTGCAGGGAGAAACAGCTGAGCAGGACAAAGCTGCTCCTGGGTCTCCTGAGTTACTCCAGCACACAACACAGCTGCAGCCAAAGGGAGCCTGGCCAAGCTGCCAGGGGCAGGATGCTGCTCCAGCAGCTGAGTGCAGGCCCACGCAGAGCTGTGTCTGCAGGTGCTCACAGGAGGAGGGCACCAGCGGGGCACCCCTTGCACGAGACATACACGAAATAATGAGAAAGCCATTTGGCTTCCCCTTTGTGGCCATGTGTGTTTTGGATTGGAATTGGGTCCTAGTAGT
>NW_024358497.1:0-291 GCF_014805655.1 Passer montanus | reverse complement strand
GAGCAGCTCCCACCGTGCTGAGTTACCAGGGATAACCAGAACCCCACATCCTGCTCAGGTCAGCAGGGAAGGAGCTGTGCTTTGGGCAATCAATTCTCCTGGAGGATCTGATGATGTTGATGGATTTACTGGGAAGCCAAACCAGTCTGCTCGAGGTGCTGATAGCCAAGGAGGTTTCTGGGAACTGCATTCCAGTGATAACCTGGTTTTATAGGATTGTGTTTTATACTGGTGGTTCTGGAGGGGCACAGAATCCCAGGATGGACCACAGAGGGTCACTGGTGCCAGTCC
>NW_024358496.1:0-291 GCF_014805655.1 Passer montanus | reverse complement strand
TTTGGGGTGTTTTTGGGGTGTTTGTGTGTCGGGGGCCGCGGGCCGTGCGTGCGCCCCGCGCCCCAGCCGTGCCCTGCCCGCAGACATGAACGAGCACAGCTCCCGCAGCCACAGCATCTTCCTCATCCACATCAAGCAGGAGAACGTGGAGACCGAGCAGAAGCTCAGCGGGAAGCTCTACCTGGTGGACCTGGCGGGCAGCGAGAAGGTGGGGGCACCCCAAAGTGGGGGGGCCTGGGGGGGACCCCAAAGTGGGGGGGTCCCCAAAGTTGGGGGGACCCCAAAGGGGGG
>NW_024358495.1:0-291 GCF_014805655.1 Passer montanus | reverse complement strand
GCCCCCCTTAGACCCGCCCAGGTCCCCACGCGGTGCTTGCCCCACCCCAACCGCGAGCCCATTGGCTGATCCGGCCATCGCTCCAGGCGCAGCCCCGCCCCCGGCGCGCTCCCATTGGCTGTCCTGGCCGTCACTCCCCGCCCCGCCCCCGCCTCCCATTGGCGGAGGCGCCCTCAGGCGTTCGCGTTGCCTCGGCAACCGGCGCGGCGGGAAGGGGCGAGCGCGCGGGCGGAGCCGCCGCGTCCTGATTGGCCGCGCCCAGCCACGCGCGCGGCGCCGATTGGCCGCGCC
>NW_024358494.1:0-291 GCF_014805655.1 Passer montanus | reverse complement strand
ACCCCTTTTACAATATAATAACCAAACTAGTGCATGCTTAACAACTACCAACTATTTTACAACAGTTTTTTAACCTGTTTTTAACAAGCTGAAGGTGCGTGATCTGCTCCATGCCTGAGGTTCATTTCCTTCCACGCTGCCCCCGGACATGCTAAGGCTCTCCCAGTTTTCCCATTGCTGTGCCCGTTCGGCCCTTGGCACAAGGATGCTGCAGAGCCCTTGGCTGCCCACAGCCAGGACACCCCTGTGAGAAACAACTGCCCACTTTGAAAATTTAAAAAGGTTTATTAA
>NW_024358493.1:0-291 GCF_014805655.1 Passer montanus | reverse complement strand
AACTCCAGGGACATCCACACCTGAAATTCCCTGCAATATTCCCCCTGCCTGCGCTCTTTATTTCCAACCACACACGGCCAGCGCTGCTCATGCCCTTCCCCCGGCTCGGAAACAGCCGGTACGCAGCCGAGACGTGTTTTGAGATATTTATTAAAATATTAGTAAATTTGCAAACTTTTTTTTTTTTTCACTTTGGTGGCCGCCGCGCTCGCCTGTTTTAAAGCTTTTTTTTTTTAAAATCAGGCGCTAGTCAGGCCGCCCCTTTTATGCGCCGGAGATCACGAAAGCCCC
>NW_024358492.1:0-291 GCF_014805655.1 Passer montanus | reverse complement strand
TTCAACCCAAATTTTGACCTTTTTGACCCCAAAATTTGACTTTTTTGACTCCCCAAAAAAATCCCCCAAAACCGCCAAAAATAATAATTCAAGAAAAAAACAAAATGGGGGAGTTTGACCCCAAAAAGCCCCAAAAAAATCCCCCAAAACCACCAAAAATAATTCAAGAAAAAACCAAAAAGGGGAAGTTTGACCCCAAAAAAAACCCCCCAAAAACCCAAAAAAATCCCCCAAAATAATAATTTAAAAAAGGGGAGTTTGACCCAAAAAAACCCCAAAAAAATCCCCCAA
>NW_024358491.1:0-291 GCF_014805655.1 Passer montanus | reverse complement strand
TGGAGGGCGACTACACCTGTTTCTCCTGATCCAAATCCCCATTTTTCACCCCAAACCCTGACCCAAAATCACCTTTTTTTCACCCAAATCTCCATTTCTTCCCAAAATCTCAGTTTTTCACCCCAAAATCCCGGTTTTTCCCCCCAGAACATCAGCATGTCCGTGGAGGGCGACTACACCTGTTCCTCCTAACCCAAATCCCCATTTTTTCCCCCCAAATTTCCATTTTTTCCCCGAAATCTCAGGTTTTTTTCCCAAAATGCCCATTTTTCACCCCAAAATCCCGGTTTT
>NW_024358490.1:0-291 GCF_014805655.1 Passer montanus | reverse complement strand
GCGATTGGCCGGCGTGCGCCCGCGGCGCGCCGTGATTGGCTGTCGCTCCCGCGCAGGTCGGGACGGCGGCGCTGCCGTTCTCCGCCAACGGGCGCCCCCTGGCGGCCGCGCTGCGGCCCGCGCCCCCCCCCGGCACCAAGCGGCAGAAACTGAACCCGGCGGACGCCCCCAACCCCGTGGTGTTCGTGGCCACCAAGGACACCCGGTACGGGGGGCCCGGGGGTCCGGGGGGGGTCCTGAGGGTGTGAGGAGCGGTCCTGAGGGGGTTTGAGGGGGTCCTGAAGGGGTTTT
>NW_024358489.1:0-6207 GCF_014805655.1 Passer montanus | reverse complement strand
GAGAGTGGGTTGTGACATCACTGTGTGACGGAGTAACCTGACATGGCTGTATGGCATCATAGAGCAGACTGTGATGTCAAAGTGTGTGCTGTGACATTACAGATGGGCAGTATGGCATCACAGAGAGGGTTTTGTGACATCACTGAGGGGGTTGTGACATCACAGAGCTGTCTGTGATGTCATAGAGTAGGATGTGAAGCCATGGAGCAGACTCTTCCATCAGGGTGGTTGCCTCTGTCACATCAGAGAGTGGCTTGTGACATCACCAGTGACTGAGTAACATCATAGAGCAGGCTGTGACATCACAGAACGGACAGTGGCATCACTTGGTGACTTTCTGACACCACAGAGTCTTCTGTGACATCACAGTGCAGCTGCATGACATTCCAGTGTGACATCTCAGAGTTGGCTCTGGGACATCACATGGGTCTGTGTGACATCTCTGACAGGGCTGTGAAATCAGAGGTGGCTGTGTGACCTCAGATGGAGATCTGTGACATAACAGGATGCTGTGATATTGCAAGGGCTCTGTGTGACATCATAAGGGGTTGTAGCATCACCGCCCTGTTACAAACGAGGGCTTGAGAGTGCGGAAAAAATCCCCGGCAAGGGATCAGCAGAAACCAGATTTAATATTCAGCCACAGCACCACAAAGTTCCTTGGCAAGAGTCACTCTGCTCCTGACTGGACACTTCAGGCACACCAGGGAAACAAAGCAGCAAAAAACCCAAATAAAATCCAAGCAATAAAAACAGAAATTAACCCAGAACTGTCCCTCTGTGTGTGTGAAAAAAGGGCAGTGAGGGCAAGGACAAAAGGAATATGGCCCAAAGGTTCACAGAGGTTAAATTTAATAGGACTAACTTGTACCTTAACCTTAAATGATACCGTCAACTTCTCAATTTAGCAAAAGAACAGCGCTTAACAGTGTTCACCCTTATAACCTATGACTTAATGATTTAACAGTGGAATTACACATAACAGTATTGAACTTACCTTGTAACTGATATTAAACATAACAACTTAGCAAAAGAACAACTCTTAGAAGCATTTAACTTGGCTTACAGCTTGTGATATAACATCACCTACAGGCCCTGTGAGACCAAGGGACCATGGTGACACTCTGGGGCCTCATGGAATCATGGAGGGCACTGTGACATTGCTGGGCCTCATGGAAAGAAGGGGACCGTACTGATGCTGTATGGCTCCGTGGAATGTAGAGATCGTGGTGATACTGTGAGGCCCCATCAAACCATGGGTTCCATTGTTACACCATGGGACCTCATGGAAGTGTGGAGAACATTATGAAACTTTGAGGTGTCATGCAACCAAGGGGCCATTGTGATACTGAGAGACTCCATGGAGCCAAAGGTCCATTGTGACATTACAAGGCCTCATGCTGTGACACCAAGGGACCATTGTGAAACTGTGGCGCCCTGTGAGACCAAAGGACCATTGTGAAACTGTGGGGCCTCATAGAATCATGGAGAGCAGTGTGACATTTCTGGGCCTCATAGAACGAAGGGAACAGTACTGACACTGTGTGGCTCCATGGAATGTAGGGATTGTGGTGACACTGAGAGGCCCCATCAAACCAAGGATCCATTGTTACACCACAGGGCCTCATGGAAGTGTGGAGAACATTATGACACTTTGAGGTGTCATGGAACCAAGGGGCCATTGTGATACTGAGAGACTCCATGGAGCCAAAGGTCCATTGTGACATTACAAGGCCTCATGAAACCATGGAGACACCATTAAGAGACTTCACAGCCTCGTGGAACCAAAAGGCCATTTTGACACTGTGGGGCACCATGGAACCAAGGACACCATTGTGACACCAATAGGACTCATAAACCATGCCCCATTGTGACACTATGAGGGCCCAGGAAATATTCAAAGTATGGTGACACTGTGAGGCCTTATGGAACCAGTGAGATCATTGTGACCCTGGGGGTCCCCACAGAACCAAGAGGACCATTGTGATACTGTGAGGCCTTGTGAAACCAAGAGGCCTTTGTGACACTGCTGGGCCACATGGAATCAAAGGGCCATTGTGACATTGCAATGCCTGATGTCATCAGTGGTCAATTGTGACACAGTGCAGCCAAAGGAGTCCATTGTGCCACTTCAGGGCTGCATGGAACCAAAGCTTCAGGGTGACACAGAGGGGCCTCTTGTCATCAGTGGTCCATTGTGGCACTGTGGAGCCAAAGGAAACCAGTAACACTGTAAAGCCCCAGGATTCAAAGGTTCATTGTGACACATCAGGGCTCATGGAACAGAGAAGTCATGTGACATTGTGGGGCCTGGGGAACCACAGAGACGACTGGGACACTGCAAGGCCTCATGGAATTGTTGGGACCATTGTGACACTGCAGGGGCAAGGGAACAGTACTGACACTGTGTGGCTCCATGGAATGTAGGGATTGTGGTGACACTGAGAGGCCCCATCAAACCAAGGATCCATTGTTACACCACAGGGCCTCATGGAAGTGTGGAGAACATTATGACACTTTGAGGTGTCATGGAACCAAGGGGCCATTGTGATACTGAGAGACTCCATGGAGCCAAAGGTCCATTGTGACATTTCAAGGCCTCATGGAACCATGGAGACACCATTAAGAGACTTCACAGCCTCGTGGAACCAAAAGGCCATTTTGACACTGTCGGGCACCATGGAACCGAGGAGACCATTGTGACACCAATAGGACTCATAGACCATGTCCCCTTGTGACACTATGAGGGCCTAGGAAATATTCAAAGCATGGTGACACTGTGAAGCCTTATGGAACCAGTAAGACCATTGTGACCCTGGGGGTCCCCACAGAACCAAGAGGATCATTGTGATACTGTGGGGCCTTGTGAAACCAAGCGGCCTTTGTGACACTGCTGGGCCACATGGAACCAAAGGTCCAAGGTGACACAAAGGGGCCTCATGGCATCAGTGGTCCATTGTGACACTGTGGAGCCAAAGGAGACCAGTGACACTGTAAACCCCCAGGATTCAAAGGTTCATTGTGACACATCAGGGCTCATGGAACAGAGAAGTCATGTGACATAGTGGGGCCTGGGGAACCACAGAGACCATTTTGACACTGCATGGCCTCATGGAAGCATTGGGACCATTGTGACACTGTGGGACCCCATTGAACCAAGGTGCCATTGGGGCACTTCAGGGCCCCATAAAACCAAGGGAACACAGAACACGTCTGTCTGGTTTGGCCTCCCATGGACTGCCTTACTGGTCCAACAGACCTTGTCATTTTGAGGGTCTCTTCTCATCTGCTGCTGAAACACTGGGGCTCCGTGCTTTCCTTCCCAATGGAAAAGAACTGTCCTTCTCCTCCAGGCACCCATGCCCAGAATTGGGATTTCACCTCCAAATTTCCTTATATCCTGGGATTGCTCCTGTAGGAATATTGCCAGGACAAGTCTGGCTGGCAGCGGTTTCACAAGGATCACTTCCCATCTGTCTCTAAAACACTGGGGAAGGCTCCGTGCTTTCCTTCCTAGGGAAAGAACTGCCCCAGGATTCAAAGGTTCATTGTGACACATCAGGGCTCATGGAACAGAGAAGTCATGTGACATTGTGGGGCCTGGGGAACCACAGAGACGACTGGGACACTGCAAGGCCTCATGGAATTGTTGGGACCATTGTGACACTGCAGGGGCTTCTGGAACCAAGGGGCCATTGTGACACTATGGGAACCCATTGAACCAAGGTGCCGTTGTGACACTTCAGGGCCTCATAAAACCAAGGGAACACAGAACATATCTGGCTGGTTTGGCCTCCCATGGACTGCCTTACTGGTCCAACAGACCTTGTCATTTTGAGGGTCTCTTCTCATCTGCTGCTGAAACACTGGGGCTCCGTGCTTTCCTTCCCAATGGAAAAGAACTGTCCTTCTCCTCCAGGCACCCATGCCCAGAATTGGACTCATAGACCATGTCCCCTTGTGACACTATGAGGGCCTAGGAAATATTCAAAGCATGGTGACACTGTGAAGCCTTATGGAACCAGTAAGACCATTGTGACCCTGGGGGTCCCCACAGAACCAAGAGGATCATTGTGATACTGTGGGGCCTTGTGAAACCAAGCGGCCTTTGTGACACTGCTGGGCCACATGGAACCAAAGGTCCAGGGTGACACAAAGGGGCCTCATAGCATCAGTGGTCCATTGTGACACTGTGGAGCCAAAGGAGACCAGTGACACTGTAAACCCCCAGGATTCAAAGGTTCATTGTGACACATCAGGGCTCATGGAACAGAGAAGTCATGTGACATAGTGGGGCCTGGGGAACCACAGAGACCATTTTGACACTGCATGGCCTCATGGAAGCATTGGGACCATTGTGACACTGTGGGACCCCATTGAACCAAGGTGCCATTGGGGCACTTCAGGGCCCCATAAAACCAAGGGAACACAGAACACGTCTGTCTGGTTTGGCCTCCCATGGACTGCCTTACTGGTCCAACAGACCTTGTCATTTTGAGGGTCTCTTCTCATCTGCTGCTGAAACACTGGGGCTCCGTGCTTTCCTTCCCAATGGAAAAGAACTGTCCTTCTCCTCCAGGCACCCATGCCCAGAATTGGGATTTCACCTCCAAATTTCCTTATATCCTGGGATTGCTCCTGTAGGAATATTGCCAGGACAAGTCAGACTGGCAGCGGTTTCACAAGGGTCACTTCCCATCTGTCCCTGAAACACTGGGGAAGGCTCCATGCTTTCCTTCCTATGGAAAAGAACTGTCCTTCTCCTCGAGGCACCCATGGCCAGAACTGGGATTTCACCTCCAAATTGCCTTATATCCTGGGATTCCTCCTGTAGGAATATTGCCAGGACAAGTCAGACTGGCAGCGGTTTCACAAGGGTCACTTCCCATCTGTCCCTAAAACACTGGGGAAGGCTCCATGCTTTACTTCCTATGGGACCCCATCTGAACCAAACCAAACCAAGCAGCCCTGCCCCGGGCCGAGCCCCTTCCCCCCTCCCCAGGCCGCCCCCCATGGGCCCCATTCTGACCAAACCAAACCCCAACAACGACCAAACAGGAAAACAAAAGAGGCTACAACACCCTAACCAGGACAAAGACAGACACAGCTATTTAAATTCTGCCATCAAGTCCCCTCCCCCAACACAATTAAAACAAAACCCCTACAACCTGCAACCCATACAAAATAACTCGACAACTAAAATTAAATCCCAGATAAAAAAGCAGAAAAAATACCTTAATCTTAAAACTGAAATCCTCTTATAAACTATAAAGAAATTGTTTTTTTACAGCACATAAAATTTTTAAAAAGGAAAATATTCTAATTAATATAAAAACCCCTCCCCATACTGAAATAAACAATGTTAAAATAATTGCAATTTCTTTAAAAGTTTCAACAGAAAAAACAGTCATCCAGTATCCCCAAGAGAAAATCTTTATTCCCAGAGATAAAAATAATTTTAAAAGTAAGAAATAAGAACTTTTACCTTTTAACAACTCATCTTTAAAACAACACCCCATAAGTCAACATGGCCCATCAACAAGCTGTAAAAAAGCTTGTAGCAATAAAAACATCTTCACAATAACAAATTTCCCCAGACAACTGTTATCCATGACAAAATTAAGAGCCACAAAAAACCTAGCTTTTCCTCTTGTAAACAAAATCTCCAGAACCTCAACAAGAAAAACTTCTCTACCTAAGTAAACTGAAAAAAGACTATTCTAGAAAGAGTAAAGTAGCTAGAAATGTTTAGTTTCTTTACATTGTCAGTAAAAAAAAAGTTGTAAAAAACAAGCGTTCTAAAGAGTTAATTTTAATTCTTACCACTTTTTTCTTTTAGTTACTTTTAATAAAATTTTCTTTATACCTCTCAAAATTTTAAGCCTATTTTACCATTCTCCTAATCCTATCTCACAAAAAAATAAATACATAAATAATTAATCAACACTAAAACCCATTCCACTCATCAATGCATTAGCGAAGAAATCTCAAAATTAGAAAAATAACAAATGAAAACAATTACAATGTCAAAATAAACCTTTTGCCAAAGTTTCTCTGATTTTCTAAAGTTCCCAGTAAAGGCTGTTTTGTTGTTTGAGCTCCTGAGGATCTCTTGTTGGTATTTCTCCAGTGAGTCCAACTCAGAGGACACAAAAAACTGTATTCCATTAAATGTCTCCTTGAGAGAGTTTTTTGGGGGATGGCAGT
>NW_024358488.1:0-291 GCF_014805655.1 Passer montanus | reverse complement strand
TTTGGGTTTGGGTAGGGAGGATATGGGAGGATCTGCTTTGGGAAGGGCTGATTTGGGTGGGAATAGTTTCGGAAGGGAAGATTTGGGAGGGGACAGTTTAGGAAATTATTGATTTGGGTTGAGCTGATTTTGGAGGGGATGATGTGGGAAGGGATGGTTTGGGTTGGGATGATTTGGGTGGGGAATATCTGGGAAAGGATGGTTTGGATAGGGAGGTTTTGTAAAAAGAAGTTTTGGGGAGGGCTGAATTGGGTGGGGATGATTTGGGAAGGGCTGATTTGGGCAGGTGTG
>NW_024358487.1:0-291 GCF_014805655.1 Passer montanus | reverse complement strand
GCGACGTCTTTTTTTGACACCGATAATGTGTTCGAGGCTGCAGTTGATTGCACCTTCATGAGCAAAAGCAAGAAGTTAGCCGACGACGGGGCTCGAACCCGCGACCACGAGGTTAAGAGCCTCGCGCTCTACCGACTGAGCTACATCGGCGACGTCGGATTCGGTTTCCTGATGACCTGTTGGAGCTTTGGCTCGATTGTACCTCCGTGAGCAAAGAATTGAAGAGCAGGCGGGGCTGTCACTGGCGACGAAGAGGTTAAGAGCCTCGCGTTTTGCTGACAGAGCTACATC
>NW_024358486.1:0-291 GCF_014805655.1 Passer montanus | reverse complement strand
GTTCCGGGGGGGTTCCGAGGGGGTTCCCGGGGGGGTCCCCGTTATTCCCGGGGGTCGTCGGGGGCGGGGATGCGCTGCCGGCTGGGCTCGCACCCCCAAATCTCCCGCGCGTACTGAGCGATCGTCCGGTCGCTGGAGAACTTCCCCGCGGCCGCCACGTTCCGGATCACGGTCCGGGTCCACTCCCGAGGGTTCTGGGGTGTCCCGGGGGGGGTCAGGGCGGGGGGAGACCCCCAATCGCGCCCCCAGACCCCCGCCCGTTCTCTCCCCAAACCGCCGTGCCCCGCCCCC
>NW_024358485.1:0-292 GCF_014805655.1 Passer montanus | reverse complement strand
CCCAGCTTTCCCCTGCAGAAGACAGGCTTGGATCCAGGTGCCACTGGGATCTTGACTGTGAGTGGGAGGTTCAGAAGTTCAGGGTCCATTTTCCTGGTATCTCCTTCTCCCAGGTGTGGTCTTCTGGGGCTGAGATGGGAAGACACAGACACTCAGGTTTTGCCCAATAAGCCTCCTGGCAGTCCTGAAGCCCTAGAGCATCACGCCATGTCCCAGGCTCCCCAGAAGAACCCTTTGTATTAGCCCATTGGTCCCCTCCCCTCTAATTCCCAGTGCACTCAGCAGTGCCTCT
>NW_024358484.1:0-292 GCF_014805655.1 Passer montanus | reverse complement strand
ATCTCCAAAATTAAAGGAAAAATGAGAAAGTATACCCTGTTTGTAATTTCTGAGCAACTCTGTGTTTCACTAGCTAATTAATTTATCACTTTTCAGGTCAATTCTTTTTATTATTCTCAAATCAAACACTCTTTTGAACAGAAAGTGATATGTTTGTCCAATTGTAGCCCTGACATTTTTTTAAGCCTAAGGAAACATGGAAGTTGAATACAAAACGATGGCTGAACTTTTGTTAATTAAAGCTCAAATCATGAGGCCAACACAGTCTTTAACTCATAAACCCCAATAAGTG
>NW_024358483.1:0-292 GCF_014805655.1 Passer montanus | reverse complement strand
CCCCTGAAATGAGCAGGGACATCTTAGAGTAGATGAGGTGGCTCAGAGTGCCATCTGGCCCTTGAAAACTTGCAAGGATGGGTCACCCATGACTCCTCTGTGCAGCTTGTTCCAGTGTTTCACCACTATCATTGTAAAAAATTCTTTCTTATATCTAGTGCAAATCTAAGGATGTTTGTTTTCTATTATTTTTTCCCCTTGTACCAGAAACAAAATAAATTTGACTGTCTGGCAGGTCCCTATATTTCTTTTTGAATTCCATGGTCATCATGGATCTGTTGAGGAAAACCCT
>NW_024358482.1:0-292 GCF_014805655.1 Passer montanus | reverse complement strand
CTCTGTGAATGTCAAATATGCAAAATTCTGCAATATGTGCACTTAAATGGGCAGTAAGTCTAGAACCCGTGGATGACTGAATTCCAAATTACTTGTAACCTCACATTTGTCTTCAGTGTATGCTTTTCTTTCATTGTAGGGATGCTGCCTGGAGCAGAGATGAGGCCAGGAAAGCCAAGACAAAGTATGTTGAACAGAAAAGGAAAGAAAATGCAAGCATCACACTCCTCATGCTGTCCTGATAAGGAAGGCAGGAAAACTAGAAGCAACTGTCATGGAGAAGGCTGAGATA
>NW_024358481.1:0-292 GCF_014805655.1 Passer montanus | reverse complement strand
ATTAGATGTATTGTTTTACTGTTCATAGTAAGAAAAGTGCATGTTACATTAAACACTGTCCTGAACTTAATAGGTTGAGATATATTCATGTTACAGTTGTTAAAACAAAAAAGAGGGAGTGCGGGGGTGGGATGTATCCCTACAAAAGCCTTATATGTTCTTAATTTTTAGAATCACATTCAGAATGACCTAACTGCTGTCCAACAACATTTTTTTTCATCACAAGCTCACTTAACCTGGGGGAAAAGATCTGCTTGTGTTTCCACAGATTCCAGTCCACGATGGGTACCTG
>NW_024358480.1:0-292 GCF_014805655.1 Passer montanus | reverse complement strand
CCGGGGGCGCCGGCGGGCGGCGGGGGGCGGCCGGGCCGCGGCGGCTCCCGGCTTTGTTCGGCCGCGGGGCTTGCGCGCACAGCAACTATTTTTAGAGCGTTCGGAGACCATGTTGGCTGGGAGCGGATCCGGGCGGCGAGCTGCCCCTCCGGGCAGCGCCGGCCGCGCTCCGCCGCCCCCCGGGGCTGCCGCGGGGGGCCGGGGGCTGCGGGCCGAGACCCCCGGCGGGGCATCCCCCGAGGTGCCCGGTCGGGCCGCGGTGTCCCCGGTGCTCCCAGCTGCACGTGTCCGC
>NW_024358479.1:0-292 GCF_014805655.1 Passer montanus | reverse complement strand
TTCCCCCAAAAATGAGAATGTTGGGATTTATTTTCTCCCAAAAATGAGAATTTTGGGGTTTTTTTTCCCCAAAAAATGAGAATTTTGGGATTTCCCTGGAAAGCAGAGGGGGAGGGCCCCAGAGTGGGGATTTTCCGGAATTTTCCGCGGGATGTGACGCTGCCTCTCGTTGCAGTTGACATGGATGATGAAGACGGCCGGTGCCTGTTAGATGTCATCTGGTGAGTCCAGAAGCTTCTGGAACTTCCTTGGGAAATGGGGCCAAAAAAGGCGGGAAATGATACAAAAAAGG
>NW_024358478.1:0-5939 GCF_014805655.1 Passer montanus | reverse complement strand
TTTTTATTTTTATTTTTATTTTTATTATCCTCGTCATCATCATCATTTTAATATTTTTTAATTTTTTAAATTTTTTTTTAATTTTTTTAATTTTTTTTTTAATCCTTTTGGGATTTGCTGGAATTCCTCCGTTCCCAGCGGATTTCACCTGAATTCCTACAGATTCAGGAAAATCTGGAATTTTTTTTTTTTTTCTGCATTTTAATGACCTCACTGTTTCCTTGCCCAGGAATCGGGGATAAATCCATGAAAAATCGGAGAAAATTGGGAAAAAAGATGAAAATTGAGAGGAAATTGGGATAAATCCACCAAAAAAAAAAAAAAAAAAACCCACAAAAGAGGGGAAAAACGGGGAATCCGTGAAAAATCAGAGAAAATTGGGATAAATGTGGGAAAAATTGAATAAAATTAGGAGAAAAATCAGAGAAAATTGGGAAAAATTTAAAAAAAGGAGAAAATGGGAAAAAATGTGAAAATCAGAGAAAATTGGGATAAATGTGGGAAAAATGTAATAAAATTAGGATCAAAATCAGAGAAAATTTGGATGAATAAAAAAAAGGAGAAAATTGGAATAAAAATGTGAAAATCAGAGAAAATTGGATAAATTCCTGAAAAAGGAGAGAAAATTGGGGTAAATCCATGAAAAATCAGAGAAAATTGAGATAAATGTGGGAAAAACTGAATAAAATTAGGGTCAAAATCAGAGAAAATTGGGAAAAAAAAACGGAGAAAATTGGAATAAAAATGTGAAAATCAGAGAAAATTGGATTAAATTCCTGAAAAAGGAGAGAAAATTGGGATAAATCCGTGAAAAATCTGGGAAAATTGGGATACATGTGGGAAAAATTGAATAAAATTAGGATCAAAATCAGAGAAAATTGGAAAAAATGCAGAGAAAATTGGAATAAAAATGTGAAAATCAGAGAAAATTGGGAAAAAAGATGAAAATTGAGAGCAAATTGGGATAATGTGGGAAAAACTGAATAAAATTAGGGTCAAAATCAGAGAAAATTGGGAAAAAAAAACGGAGAAAATTGGAATAAAAATGTGAAAATCAGAGAAAATTGGGAAAAAAGATGAAAATTGAGAGAAAATTGGGATAAATCCGCGAAAAATCTGGGAAAATTGGGATAAGCCCAGGAAAAAACAGAGAAATTTGGGATAAAAATGTGGGGGAAAAGCAAGAAAATTGGGATAAATCCGCGAAAAATCAGAGAAAATTGGGATAAATGTGGGGAAAATTGAATAAAATTAGGGTCAAAATCAGAGAAAATTGGAAAAAAACGCAGAGAAAATTGGAATAAAAATGTGAAAATCAGAGAAAATTGGATTAAATTCCTGAAAAAGGAGAGAAAATTGGGATAAATCCATGAAAAATCTGGGAAAATCGGGATAAGCCCAGAAGAATCAGAGAAATTTGGGATAAAAATGTGGGGGAAAAGCACAAAAATTGGGGAAATAAATTAAAAAATCAGAGAAAATTGGGAAAAATCCAGGGGGAAAATAAGACAAAGCTGAGAAAATTGGAACAAATTCATTAAAAATCAGAAAAAAATGGGAAAAATTCCTGAAAATCTGAGGAAATTAAGATAAAAATGTGGGGAAAATGAGATAAAATTGGGATAAATTAATAAAAATTATGAAAAAATAGGATAAATTTAAAAAAAAAAAAAAAACAGAAAAAATTGGGATAAATTTACAGGAAATCAGAGAAAATTAGGATAAATAAATTTTAAAAATCAGAGAAAATGTGGATAAGTTTAGAAAACATTATAAAAAATTGGGATAAATGTGGGAAAAATCAGAGAAAACTGAGATAAATTTAAAAAAATATTAAAAATTGGGAAAAATCCCTGCAAATCGGAGAAAATTGGGATAAAAATGTGGGGAAATCACAAAATAAATAAATTTTAAAAATCAGAGAAAATGTGGATAAGTTTAGAAAACATTATAAAAAATTGGGATAAATGTGGGAAAAATCAGAGAAAACTGAGATAAATTAAAAAATTTAAAAAATGGGAAAAATCCCTGCAAATCGGAGAAAATTGGGATAAAAATGTGGGGAAATCACAAAAATGGGTATAAATAACTTAAAAATCAGAGATAATTGGGAGAAATCCCGGAAAAATCCCAGAAAATTTGGATAAAAATGTGTGAAAATTGAAGAAAATTGAGATAAATGTGGGAAAAATCAGAGAAATTTGGGGGAAAAAAGTGAAAAATAACAGAAAATTGGGAAAAATCCCTGAAAAATTGGATAAATTTGGGGGAAAAAATCACAAAAATTGGGATAAATAAATAAAAAGTCACAGACGATTGGGATAAATTTGGGGGGGAAATGAGAGAAAATTGGGATAAATTAGTGAAAATTTGGAAAAATCCAGAAAAGAATCAGGCAATTGGGGTAAATCCAGGGAAAAATGAGGGAAAATTGGGATAAATAAATTTAAAAATCAGAGAAAATTAGGATAAAATGGTGAAAAATTGGAGAAAATTGGTTAAAGATATTAATAATAAGAGAAATTTGGTATAAATGTGGAAAAATAAAAGAAAATTTTCATAAATTGATTAAAAATCAGAGACAATTGGGAAAAAAATTATGGAAAAGCAGAGAAAATTGGGATAAAAATGTGGGGAAAATCACCAAAAATTGGGATTGAATAAATGAAAATCAGAGGGAGTTTGGATAAATTTATGAAAAAACTGAAAAAAAGTGAAAAATCCAGGAAAAATGCCCCAAAAAATTCATTAAAATCCCGAGAAAAATGGGGTAAATATATTAAAAATCAGAGAAATTTGGATAACTTTGTGAAAAATCCAGGGAAAAAAAAATCCAGGAAAAAAATACAGGAAAAATAATACAGGAAAAATTTAAAAAAAAAAAAGGAATAAAAATGTGAAAAATCTGAGAAAATGGGGAAAAAAAACTATGAAAAATCAGGAAAAAACTGGCATAAATGTGGGGGAAATCAGCGAAAATTGTGACAAATCCTCAGAAAATGATTGAAAATTGGGATAAATTCTATTTTAAAGTCACCCAAATGGGGTAAATGGATGGGAAATGGCAGAAAATCGGGATCAAAGCCATAAAAGGACATTAAACCCATATAAGGTCATAAAGCCATAAAAGGGCATTAAAGCCATATAAGGTCATAAAGCCATAAAAGGGCATTAAAGCCATATAAGGTCATAAAGCCATAAAAGGGCATTAAAGCCATATATGGTCATAAATTAATGAAAAGGCCACAAATCCGTTGGAATTTCCCCTCTGGGGCGGGGCCGGGGCCGGGCAAAGGCCGGAGCGTTCCGGAGAGTTCCGGGAGCGCGGAGCGGAGAGGGAAGGAGCCATGGGCAGGTGGGGAATGGAACCGAACCAAAATCAAAATTAATGAAACAAAAATAGAAAATGGCACCTTAAAATATTTAAAATGGATCATTTAAAAATGAAAGTTTAAATTAAAAATGATGAAATTTTTAAAAAATTGAAAATTAAAATTTAAAATTAAAATTAAAATTTAAAAAATTAAAATTAAAAATTAAAACTTAAAAACTAAATTAAAGTAAAAATAGAATAAAATCAAAATCGAAATAGAAGTAAAAATGTTGGAATTTCCCCTCTGGGGCGGGGCCGGGGCCGGGCAAAGGCCGGAGCGTTCCGGAGAGTTCCGGGAGCGCGGAGCGGAGAGGGAAGGAGCCATGGGCAGGTGCGGAATGGAACCGAACCAAAATCAAAATTAATGAAACAAAAATAGAAAATGGCACCTTAAAATATTTAAAATGGATCATTTAAAAATGAAAGTTTAAATTAAAAATGATGAAATTTTTAAAAAATTGAAAATTAAAATTTAAAATTAAAATTAAAATTTAAAAAATTAAAATTAAAAATTAAAACTTAAAAACTAAATTAAAGTAAAAATAGAATAAAATCAAAATCGAAATAGAAATAAAAATTTAAACATATTTTAAATTTATAATTTTAAAAAAATTGAAATAAAAATTAAGATTAAATAAAAAATTAAAATAAGAATTAAAATTCTATTGATTCTATTACTCTTAAATGATTGTTATATTTTTATAATTGTTATATTTTCTATATTTACAAATATTCATATTTTATTATTATAATTTATATGATAAAATCTATTAATAAATTACATTTATTATTATTAAATTAAATTATCATTTTGGTTTTTATATTTACAAATATATTTACTATAATAATTCATAATAATAAAATTAAATTATTATTATTATTATTACTGAATTATATAAATTATCTTATAATTAAATTATATTTTTATCATATTGTATTTATTTACAAATATTTATATATAATTATAATAATCTATTATATTAATATATTTTCTATATTTACAAATATTCATATAGTTATGATTATATTTTATATGATAGAAATATATAATAATTATTATTAAATTGCATTTATTATAATTAAAATTATTAGCATTATTAGCATTATTAGTATTATTGTTTTCTATATTTACAAATATTCATATAGTTATGATTATATTTTATATGATAGAAATATATAATAATTATTATTAAATTGCATTTATTATAATTAAAATTATTAGCATTATTAGCATTATTAGTATTATTGTTTTCTATATTTACAAATATTCATAGAGTTATTATTGTAATTATTTATAACAAGAAAATTAAATTATTGTACGAAATTATATAAATTATATTATGTTTAAATTATATTTTAATTATATTATTTTGATCTATTTCCAAATATTTATATCTTTATTATGGAAATAACAATATATAATATTAAAATTTATTATTATTATTCAATTAATTCATGGATTATACCCAAATCCCGGGATTTTCGCCCCAAATTCCTGGGTTTTCCCTTTTTTTGCCACAATTCCCAGATTTTTGCCCCAAATCCCTTTTTTTCCCCCAAAAATCCCAATTTTCCCCCCCATTTTTTGACCCCAAATCCCCATTTCGATTTTTTTGCCCCAAATTCCTTTTTTTGCCCCAAATTCCTGCTTTTCCCCCCCAAAATCCCAATTTCTTAACCCCAAATCCCACTTTTTCCCCTCAAATTTCCGTGGTTTTTCCCACCAAATCCCGGTATTTTCCCCGAAATTCCTGTTTCTTTTCCTCAATCCCATTTTTTTGCCCAAAATCCTGGTTTTCTGCCCAAATCCGTCTTTTTTTTGCCCCAAATTCCTGCTTTTTTTTCCCTAAATCCCACGGTTTTGCCCCCAAATCCCCGGGGTTTTGCCCCAAATCCCATTTTTTTTCCCCTTTATTTTCTCCCCAAATTCCCGCTTTTTCCCCCTCAAATATCGGATTTTTTGCCCCAAATTCCCTGTTTTTTGCCCCAAATCCCGGGGTTTTTCCCCGATTCCCGGTGTTTTTCACCCATTTTCTCCCCCAAATTCCCGGGGTTTTCTTTTCCCCAAATCCCGGGGGTTTTCCCCTCCAAATTCCCAGTTTTTCTGCCCAAATTCCTGTGGTTTTTTCACCCCAAATCCTGGTTTTTTGCCCAAATTCCCGGGTTTTTTTGCCCCAATTCCCATTTTCTTGCCCCAAATTTCTGCTTTTTTGTCCCCATTCCCACCTTTTTGCCCCAAATTCCCACTTTTTTTACCCAATTCCCTGGTTTTTAGCCCCAAATCCCGCTTTTTATCCCCCAAATTCTGGGCTTTTTCCCCCAAATCTCTTTGGGTTTTGCCCTGAATTCTGAGGTTTTTGCCCCAAATTCCCGTTTTCTCCCCAAATCACGATTTTTTGCCCCAAAACCCTGGTTTTCCCCAATTCCCTTTTTTTTTTTTTTTTGCCTGAAATCCCACTTTTTTGCCCCAAATTCCCTGGGCTTTTGCCCCAAGTTCACAGCTTTTTCACCCCAAATTCCCGCTTTTTTGCCCCAAATCCCAGGTTCTTTCCCCCCTTTTTTTTTT
>NW_024358477.1:0-292 GCF_014805655.1 Passer montanus | reverse complement strand
GACCCCCGGGATTGGGGAGGGACCCCCGGCATTGGGGAGAGACCCCCAGGAACGGGGAGGGACCCCTGGCATTGAGGACAGAAAATGGGAGCAGACCCCTCCCCAATTCCAGGACCCCTCCCCAGGGAGGGACTTTAACCCCTCTCACTGCGGAAGGCGCCGTCACGCTCCCAGGGTTTCAGGCCCCCTCCCCATTTGAAGATCCCCTCTTTTCAGGACCCTCCCCATTTCCAGGACCCCATTCCAGGACCCCCTCCCCATTTCAGGCCCCCTCCCCAGGTATTTTAACCCC
>NW_024358476.1:0-292 GCF_014805655.1 Passer montanus | reverse complement strand
AAGGCCTGAGACCCCCGTCAGGCCTGAGACCCCTCAGATCCGAGACCCCCGCCAAACCCCTCCCCTCCACAGGCCCGCGACCCCCCCAAACCGGCCCGGATCGCATCCCCCGCGGCCTGCGGGCGCCCCGGCGGGGCCGTGGCCGGGCCTGGCCCATCAGTCCCCCCGGTCCCGGTCCCGGTTCCCGGTCCCGAAACCCCCCCGGGCCGCCCCCGCCCCCACCTGCCCCGTCCGCCGCGCGCTCCTCACAAAATGGCGGCGGCGTCTCCCGGCCCCGCCCCGCCTCCCGCGC
>NW_024358475.1:0-292 GCF_014805655.1 Passer montanus | reverse complement strand
AAGGAAAGGAAGAAAGTAAAATCTAATTTTTGCTTCTAGAATTGCTAAATTAACATTTGTAAGAAGGGAAAAAATTCTCACCATGACCTTTTTATTCTTTAGATAATGCTAGTAGAAAACTACTAAATTTCATTTTATTTCATGGAGAAGGTTCCAGAATCCTATATGAAGCCACAACAAAATCTTAACAGAGAAGCCAAAGGTTATCCTGAACTTCCTTCTGTTATCATACATTACAAGTATGTGAAATAATAAATTTGTATCACAAAGAAAAGAAAAATCCTAATACAGC
>NW_024358474.1:0-292 GCF_014805655.1 Passer montanus | reverse complement strand
GGGGGATTTTTGGGGTTTTTTGGGGGTTTAAAGGGATGAAAAGGGGGGTACTCACTGCGGGGGGGCTCCGGGGGGGCCCTGGGTGAAGGGGCCGGGGTTGAAGGGTCCCATGGGGCCGGCGGGGCCGGGGGGACCCCCGGGGCCGGGCCCGGGGCCCACGGGGCACAGGGGGCCCTGGAGGGGGGAGAAAATGGGGGGTCGGGGGGGGAACCCCAAAAACAGCATTGGGAGAGGAGGTGAAGTTAGAAGGGAAAGCAGGAGTGAAATGAACCCCAAAATGAACCCCAAAATG
>NW_024358473.1:0-292 GCF_014805655.1 Passer montanus | reverse complement strand
CCGGCCCGACGTGGAGCCCGAGCTGGGCCTGGGCCTGGGCCTGGCCCCGCCGCTGGGGCTGCTGCGCCTGGGGCTGGGGGTCCCGGGCGAGACCCCCGGCGGCGGCACCGAGACCTGGACGCCGCCCTACACCCCCCGCCAGGCGCCGCCCTTCGCCTTCGGGCCCCCCGAGCCCCCCGAGGCCGCCGCCGAGAAGCTCCCGCCGAGCCCCGAGAGCCCCGGGGGGGGCCCGGGGGGTCCCCCCGGTTCTCTGCTGACCCCCGAGACGTCGCCGCCGCCGCCCCCCGCCGCC
>NW_024358472.1:0-292 GCF_014805655.1 Passer montanus | reverse complement strand
GGCCCCTGGGCACACGGCTCAGGGGTGGTGTTGGTGCTGCTGGGTTGGACCCCAGTTGGACCAAACAATCCCGAAGGTCTCTCCCAGCCCTCCTGACCCCGGATTCTGTGATTTTCTCACCTTACAACTCTTCAAAGCCTTTTAGGCACCAGGAGTTCCCGTGCTCAGACTGGCTCCCAGCACACGTTTTTACCACGTTGGCTTTGCACTCCGACGTTGTTCAGTGCTGCTCCTTGTGCTACACCAGGAGGGAATTCCACAGAATCACGGGATCATGGAATGTCCTGAGCTG
>NW_024358471.1:0-292 GCF_014805655.1 Passer montanus | reverse complement strand
CAGATTTGGTTTTCTGTGCTATTGGCAATTCTTTTTTAAAAATTAGGTCACTTTTTCAAGGAAACCTTAGTAACTGGCATATGTGGAGATGATACACTGCAGCTTGAAAGAAAAGTGCTTTTTAACAGTAGCATCTTCCATCCTATGTCTATTGTTTTTCAGCAAACAACAGAAGATTTGTCAAATTAGAGTGGCTGTATTTAGTCTCATGTTTACACTTCTCTACAGCTGAATGCTAAATTAGAGTAGTCACATTGTCATAATTCTCTAATCTTAGCAGTTTTGGTTTTTT
>NW_024358470.1:0-292 GCF_014805655.1 Passer montanus | reverse complement strand
TCCCGGCCAGCTCCGAGAGGCCGGGCAGGAGGCGGGGGCGGCCGGGGGGGCCCCGCAGGAGGCTGGTGGGGGGCACGGCCGCCCCCGCGCCCCCCGGGGGGGGGTCCAGCCCCGCTGTCAGGTCGATGGCGATGTCCAGCTCCAGCTGCTTGTCCCGTGGGCGCTCCGGAGCGGGGGTGGCGGCCCCGCGGCCGGGGGGGGCCCCGCGGCTGCCCGCCTCCTCCGGGGGTCCCGCGGAGCCCTGCTCATCGCCGGGCTCCGGCAGGGTGGGGGGCGCGGCGCTCCGGGGGGG
>NW_024358469.1:0-292 GCF_014805655.1 Passer montanus | reverse complement strand
TGAGCATTCCCTGTTTTCAGCTGTTTGTATCCACTCCCGACTTGTATCTGAACAAAACCCCTCCCAATCGCAATCGAGGCCGAGGGGCTCCTTTTGTCCTGCTCCCTCCACCTGGGACAAACTTTCCCGTGGAACCTCAAGACAAAGAGCTCCTCCTTCGCCTGGTGCCTGCCGTGGCAGTGACAGCGTGCACTGCAGAGCTGGCAGCTCTTTGGGGCCAGCTGTGGGCACAGCCCAGGCCCCAGCTGCTCCCACCCCTGTTGTGGCTGCCGGAGTGCACAGAGCCAGCCGG
>NW_024358468.1:0-292 GCF_014805655.1 Passer montanus | reverse complement strand
TTTTTTTTTAATATCAGGATACAGTTATTACAATGTAAGTAACAAGAAATAATTCATCTTTGACATTGGTGACATGAGTGAGATCTGCCTTTATTTCACGGTATCAATATTTTTCATTGTAAAGTGACATCCACTGTTGTACTAATAGTTCAATTCATTGCTGTAAATATTAAAGTCTAAAATCTATTTCTAGAATTGCCATGAATTACTTATTCATATCAGCAATTAATTTTAAGCAAATGAGCAGCCCTTAACAAACATGAATATTTATACAATTAAATTAAGTATCTGT
>NW_024358467.1:0-5949 GCF_014805655.1 Passer montanus | reverse complement strand
AATTTTGGGAGGATTTTGAGGGGAATTTTGGCGGAATTTTGTGGGAATTTCGAGGGGGATTTTGGGAGAATTTTTGAGGGAATTTTGAGGAATTTTGGGAATTTCAAGGGGAATTTGAGGGGGGATTTTGGGAATTTTGAGACAATTTTGGGAGGATTTTTGGGAATTTTAGAAGGGGATTTTGAGGAATTTTGGCGGGATTTCGAAGAGGGTTTTTTTGGGAATTTTGAGGGGATTTCAGGAATTTCGAGGGGGATTTGGGGAGAATTTCTGAGGGAATTTCGAGAGGATTTTGGCAATTTTGAGGAGGGTTTTTTGGCAATTTTGGGAGGATTTTGGGGAATTTTGGGAATTTTGAGAGGACTTTGAGGAGGATTTTTGGGAAATTTGGAGGGGGATTTTGACAGGGAATTTTGAGGGATTTTGGGGGAATTTTGAGGAGGATTTTACCAGGATTTTGGGGAATTTTGGGGGGATTTTGAGGAGGATTTTTGGGAATTTTGGGAGAATTTCAAGGGGGATTTTTGGGGAATTTTGATGGGGATTTTGAGGGGATTTTTTGGGAATTTTGGGAGGATTTGGGGGGAATTTTGAGGACTTTGAGGGGGAATTTTTGGGGAATTTCGAGGCAGATTTTTACAGGATTTTTGGGAATTTTGACAGGATTTTTGGGAATTTCGGGGAATTTCAAGGGGGATTTTTGAGGGGATTTCGAGGGGATTTTGGGAGGATTTCAAGGGGGATTTTTGGGGGAATTTGGAGGCAGATTTTGACAGGATTTTTGGGAATTTTGGGGAATTTCGAGGGGATTTTGGGAGGATTTCAAGGGGGATTTTTGGGGGATATTGATGGGATTTTGGGAGGATTTCAAGGCGGATTTTGAGGGGATCTTTGGGAATTTTGAGAGGATTTTTGGGGAATTTTGAGGCGGGGGAATTTTGGGGGGATTTTGCGGAGGATTTTTGGGAATGTTGGGAGAATTTCAAGGGGGATTTTTGGGGAATTTTGATGGGGATTTTGAGGGGATTTTTTGGGAATTTTGGGAGGATTTGGGGGGAATTTTGAGGACTTTGAGGGGGAATTTTTGGGGAATTTCGAGGCAGATTTTTACAGGATTTTTGGGAATTTTGGGAGGATTTGGGGGGAATTTTGAGGACTTTGAGGGGGAATTTTTGGGGAATTTCGAGGCAGATTTTTACAGGATTTTTGGGAATTTTGACAGGATTTTTGGGAATTTCGGGGAATTTCAAGGGGGATTTTTGAGGGGAGGAGGATTTTTGGGAATTTTGAGGCGGATTTTGACAGGATTTTGGAGAATTTCAAGGGGGATTTTGGGGAGGATTTCGAGTGGATTTTGGGAGGATTTCAAGGGGGATTTTTGGGGAATTTTGATTGGAATTTTGGGAGGATTTCAAGGCGGATTTTGAGGGGATTTTTGGCAATTTTGAGAGGATTTTGGGGGAATTTTGAGTCGGATTTTGACAGGATTTTTGGGAATTTTTTGGAATTTTGGGGAATTTCGAGTGGGATTTTTGGGAGGAGTTCGAGGGGATTTCGGGAGGATTTCAAGGGGGATTTTTGGAGGATTTTGAGGGGATTTTGGGGGAATTTCAAGGGAGATTTTGGGAGGATTTCAAGGGGGATTTTGAGGGGATTTTTGGGAATTTTGGGGAATTTTGATGGGATTTTGGGAGGATTTCAAGGGGGATTTTTGGGGGATATTGATGGGATTTTGGGAGGATTTCAAGGGGGATTTTTGGGGGATATTGATGGGATTTTGGGAGGATTTCAAGGGGGATTTTTGGGGAATTTCAAGGGGGATTTTTGGGGAATTTTGATGGGATTTTGGGGAATTTCAAGGGGGATTTTTGGGGAATTTTGATGGGATTTTGGGAGGATTTCAAGGGGGATTTTTGGGAGGACTTTGAGGGTATTTTGAGAGGATTTTTTGGGAATTCTGAGAGGAGTTTGAGGAGGATTTTTGGGAATTTTGAGGCGGATTTTGACAGGATTTTGGAGAATTTCAAGGGGGATTTTGGGGAGGATTTCGAGTGGATTTTGGGAGGATTTCAAGGGGGATTTTTGGGGAATTTTGATTGGTGCTCCCAGTTTGATCCCAGTCCCTCCCAGTTCATCCCAGTTTGCTCCCAGTTTGATCCCAGTCCCTCCCAGTCCCTCCCAGTTCATCCCAGTTTGCTCCCAGTTTGATCCCAGTCCCTCCCAGTTCATCCCAGTTTGCTCCCAGTTTGATCCCAGTCCCTCCCAGTCCCTCCCAGTTCATCCCAGTTTGCTCCCAGTTTGATCCCAGTCCCTCCCAGTTCATCCCAGTTTGCTCCCAGTTTGATCCCAGTCCCTCCCAGTCCCTCCCAGTTCATCCCAGTTTGCTCCCAGTTTGATCCCAGTCCCTCCCAGTTCATCCCAGTTTGCTCCCAGTTTGATCCCAGTCCCTCCCAGTCCCTCCCAGTTCATCCCAGTTTGCTCCCAGTTTGATCCCAGTCCCTCCCAGTTCATCCCAGTTTGCTCCCAGTTTGATCCCAGTCCCTCCCAGTCCCTCCCAGTTCATCCCAGTTTGCTCCCAGTTTGATCCCAGTCCCTCCCAGTTCATCCCAGTTTGCTCCCAGTTTGATCCCAGTCCCTCCCAGTCCCTCCCAGTTCATCCCAGTTTGCTCCCAGTTTGATCCCAGTCCCTCCCAGTTCATCCCAGTTTGCTCCCAGTTTGATCCCAGTCCCTCCCAGTCCCTCCCAGTTCATCCCAGTTTGCTCCCAGTTTGATCCCAGTCCCTCCCAGTTCATCCCAGTTTGCTCCCAGTTTGATCCCAGTCCCTCCCAGTCCCTCCCAGTTCATCCCAGTTTGCTCCCAGTTTGATCCCAGTCCCTCCCAGTTCATCCCAGTTTGCTCCCAGTTTGATCCCAGTCCCTCCCAGTCCCTCCCAGTTCATCCCAGTTTGCTCCCAGTTTGATCCCAGTCCCTCCCAGTTCATCCCAGTTTGCTCCCAGTTTGATCCCAGTCCCTCCCAGTCCCTCCCAGTTCATCCCAGTTTGCTCCCAGTTTGATCCCAGTCCCTCCCAGTTCATCCCAGTTTGCTCCCAGTTTGATCCCAGTCCCTCCCAGTCCCTCCCAGTTCATCCCAGTTTGCTCCCAGTTTGATCCCAGTCCCTCCCAGTTCATCCCAGTTTGCTCCCAGTTTGATCCCAGTCCCTCCCAGTCCCTCCCAGTTCATCCCAGTTTGCTCCCAGTTTGATCCCAGTCCCTCCCAGTTCATCCCAGTTTGCTCCCAGTTTGATCCCAGTCCCTCCCAGTCCCTCCCAGTTCATCCCAGTTTGCTCCCAGTTTGATCCCAGTCCCTCCCAGTTCATCCCAGTTTGCTCCCAGTTTGATCCCAGTCCCTCCCAGTCCCTCCCAGTTCATCCCAGTTTGCTCCCAGTTTGATCCCAGTCCCTCCCAGTTCATCCCAGTTTGCTCCCAGTTTGATCCCAGTCCCTCCCAGTCCCTCCCAGTTCATCCCAGTTTGCTCCCAGTTTGATCCCAGTCCCTCCCAGTTCATCCCAGTTTGCTCCCAGTTTGATCCCAGTCCCTCCCAGTCCCTCCCAGTTCATCCCAGTTTGCTCCCAGTTTGATCCCAGTCCCTCCCAGTTCATCCCAGTTTGCTCCCAGTTTGATCCCAGTCCCTCCCAGTCCCTCCCAGTTCATCCCAGTTTGCTCCCAGTTTGATCCCAGTCCCTCCCAGTTCATCCCAGTTTGCTCCCAGTTTGATCCCAGTCCCTCCCAGTCCCTCCCAGTTCATCCCAGTTTGCTCCCAGTTTGATCCCAGTCCCTCCCAGTTCATCCCAGTTTGCTCCCAGTTTGATCCCAGTCCCTCCCAGTCCCTCCCAGTTCATCCCAGTTTGCTCCCAGTTTGATCCCAGTCCCTCCCAGTTCATCCCAGTTTGCTCCCAGTTTGATCCCAGTCCCTCCCAGTCCCTCCCAGTTCATCCCAGTTTGCTCCCAGTTTGATCCCAGTCCCTCCCAGTTCATCCCAGTTTGCTCCCAGTTTGATCCCAGTCCCTCCCAGTCCCTCCCAGTTCATCCCAGTTTGCTCCCAGTTTGATCCCAGTCCCTCCCAGTTCATCCCAGTTTGCTCCCAGTTTGATCCCAGTCCCTCCCAGTCCCTCCCAGTTCATCCCAGTTTGCTCCCAGTTTGATCCCAGTCCCTCCCAGTTCATCCCAGTTTGCTCCCAGTTTGCTCCCAGTCCCTCCCAGTCCCTCCCAGTTTATCCCAGTCCCTCCCAGTCCCTCCCAGTCCCTCCCAGTTTGATCCCAGTCCCCCCCAGTTTATCCCAGTCCCTCCCAGTCCCTCCCAGTCCCTCCCAGTCCCCCCAGTCCCACCTGTCCCCGAGAGCTCCTCCAGCAGGTCGGGCATTCCGCGCTTGCGCTTCACCTGCACCCGGTACGCGTCTGCGGGGACACAGCACGGGAATCGCACCGGGAATCGCACCGGGAATTACAGCGGGGGGAGTTACACCGGGAATCGCACCGGGAAACACACCGGGAATTACACCGGGAATAGCACCGGGAATCACAGCGGGAATCACACCAGGAATCACACCGGGAATCACAGCGGGAATCGCACCGGGAATCACACCGGGAATCACACCCGGAGTTACACCGGGAATCACACCGGGAATCACACCCGGAGTTACACCGGGAAACACAGCGGGAATCACACCCGGAGTTACACCGGGAATCACACCGGGAATACTGGGAATCACACCAGGAATCGCAGCGGGGGGAGTTACACCGGGAATCACACCGGGAATCGCACCCGGAGTTACACCGGGAATCACACCGGGAATCACACCCGGAGTTACACCGGGAATCACACCGGGAATCACACCCGGAGTTACACCGGGAATCGCACCGGGAATCACACCCGGAGTTACACCGGGAATCGCACCGGGAATCACACCCGGAGTTACACCGGGAATCGCACCGGGAATCACACCCGGAGTTACACCGGGAATCGCACCGGGAATCACACCCGGAGTTACACCGGGAATCGCACCGGGAATCACACCCGGAGTTACACCGGGAATCGCACCGGGAATCACACCCGGAGTTACACCGGGAATCGCACCGGGAATCACACCAGGAATCACACCAGGAGTCACACCAGGAATCACACCAGGAATCACACCGGGAATCACACCAGGAGTCACACCAGGAATCACACCGGGAATCACACCCGGAGTCACACCGGGAAACGCAGTGGGAATACCGGGAATTACACCCGGAGTTACACTGGGAAACACAGCTGGAATACCGGGAATCACACTGGGAATACCGGGAAACACCAGGAATTACAGCCGGAGTTACACCAGGAATACCGGGAAATAACAGGAATTACACCCGGAATTACACTGGGAATTACACTGGCAGTTACACCGGGAAACACACCGGGAGTTACACCAGGAATCACACCGGGAATACTGGGAATTACACCAGGAATTACACCGGGAAAAACACCAGGAGTTACACCAGGACATATGGGAATACTGGAAATAACAGGAGTTACACCAGGAAACACACCAGGAAACACCAGGAGTTACACCGGGAGTTACACCAGGAATTACACTGGGAATTACACCGGGGGTAACCAGGAATCACACTGAGAGTTACACCAGGGAACACCAGGGAATGCACCAGGGAACACCGGGAAGTGACACCAGCAAATGTCACCGGGAGTTCCACCGGGACTGAGCAGGAAACGTTACCGGGAAACACCGGGAACCGTTACTGGGAACACCAGAGACTACCGGGGAACACCGGGATTGACTGCTACTGACACCGGCACCGGCACTGCACCTGCACCGGCACCTGCACCTGCAGCCCCAGCCGTTCCCGTTATCCCGTTATCCCCAGGTGTCCCGGTACCCCATCCCCGTTATCCCGGTGTTATCCCGGTGTTATCC
>NW_024358466.1:0-292 GCF_014805655.1 Passer montanus | reverse complement strand
CCCCCGGTGTCACCCCCAATGTCCCTCCGTGTCCCCACAAACCGACCCTCCCCCCCTCCATGTCCCCAATGTCCCCCCAGTGTTGTCCTCGATGTCCCCAACACCCCCTGATGTCCCCAAATGTGCCCGATGTCCCCCAATGTGCCCAATTCCCCTGATGTCCCCAGTGTCCCCAATGTCCCCAATCCCCTCAATGTCCCCATTGTCCCCTTGTTGTCCCCAATCCCTGCAATGTCCCCCAAATGTCCCTGATGTCCCAAATACCCCAATCTCCCCAATGTCCCCCCACTGT
>NW_024358465.1:0-292 GCF_014805655.1 Passer montanus | reverse complement strand
TCAGCAAAGAAGCTTTACAGGAGACAGCCGGAACAGAAATACATCTTTCTACACAGAGGTTCTCAGTACAGGAGTACGTCCCACTCACATCCTGAAAACCTGAACACATAGCATATTGCAAAACAGCCAGAAGATTAACTAGAGACCCTACCAGAAATTAAGCATGTGAATATTTATCATCCTTGTATTTCCAAGAAACACCCTAACTTACCCTGAAGGGTAAGTTCATAGGAGAGTATTTGTTATCAGGTATCCTAAGTGTCCAGCAATTAGGTGGCAGCACTCTACTGCA
>NW_024358464.1:0-292 GCF_014805655.1 Passer montanus | reverse complement strand
GCGGGGGAATTGCAGTTTGTGGGGTCCCCCGTGATGGATTTGTGATCCTCTGGAGGTGTTTGTGCAGCCCAGGGAAGGTGAATAACCCCGATGGGAGCTGGAACTGGGGACTGGCAGAGCCTGGGGGCTGCCAGGCAGGGCAGGGTCACTCTGGAGTTTTTGCATCAGGGCAGCCAGAGCAGCTGAGGGTTCTGGTGCTGTGGTATCTGCTGGAGTTCTGGATGCTGAGAATTCCAGATTTTCTGTACAGACAGAACTCTGATCCCCAGGAGAACACTGCATTTGACCTGAG
>NW_024358463.1:0-292 GCF_014805655.1 Passer montanus | reverse complement strand
AGACAAAGGATGAATACAGTCCCTCGTGGAGGATTTCCTGGGCTGAGATGAAGCACATCTGGGGTTAGACATGCCCAACTGAGTTCAGTGTGCTGCATCCCACCCTCTGTGCCCAGCACACAGGAGCAGGGAGCAGCATTCCTCTCTATCCAGCTGAGGCAGTGTGAGGCCAGGGGCAGGCAAAAAAGGGTTTTTTGTATTTGCATGACTTGCTGCTTTACTAAAGTAAATGCAAAATCATTCGAAGCGTGTTTACAAGCAGGTGAGGAAGATTTGAAGAATATAAAGGTAG
>NW_024358462.1:0-292 GCF_014805655.1 Passer montanus | reverse complement strand
CCCCAAAATTCGGGATCAGTCCCCAAAATTTGGGATCAGCTCCCCCCAAAATCTGGGATCAACCCCCCCGAAATCTGGAATCAGCTCCCCCAAAATTCAGGATCAGTTCCCCCCAAAATTGGGGATGAGCCCCCAAAATCTGGAATCAGTCCCCCCAAAATTTGGGATCAGCTCCCCTAAAATCCGGGATCCCAAAACTGGGGGGGTGGGGCAGCGTCTTTGGGAAATGAACCCCAAAAAAAACCCCAAAAAAAGAGAAAAACCCCAAAAATAAAATGATAAAAATTTAGGA
>NW_024358461.1:0-292 GCF_014805655.1 Passer montanus | reverse complement strand
CAACCCAATGGAACCCATTGCATCCTAACCCCACTCATCCCAATCCAACCCAACCCAACTCAATGGAACCCATCGCATCCTAACCCAACTCAACCCAACCCATCCGAGTCAGCCCAATCCAACCCAACCCAAGTTATCCCAGCTCAGCCTTTGCCAGTCCAACCCAACTGAAGCCAACCCAACCCATCCTAACCCAACCCAACCCATTCAAACCCAACCCAACCCAACTGAACCCATCCCAATGGAACCCAACCCAACAGAATCCATCCCAAGCCAAACCAAGCCATGGAAA
>NW_024358460.1:0-292 GCF_014805655.1 Passer montanus | reverse complement strand
CCCCCTGGGCCTGGTACAGGGACCCCCTGACCCCCCCAGCCCTGCCACAGGGACCCCCAGTGCCGCCCAGCCCTGGCATAGGATCCCCCCGTGCCCCCCAGCCCCAGTACAGGGACCCCTCGTGCCCCCCAGGCCTGGCAAAGGGAGCCCCCAGTGCCCCCTGCCCCCTGTCCCGGTCACTGGGGGCACTGGGAGGGCAGCGGGGTTTACTGGGTGGAACTGGGAGCTGCACCTGCCTGGCCGGGATGGGGTGAGGGGTGAGGTCTCCCCGTTTTGGGGTGGAATCTCCCCA
>NW_024358459.1:0-292 GCF_014805655.1 Passer montanus | reverse complement strand
ACCCCCCCCCCAGAAATTTCCAGCCCCCACCCCGGGGGTCCCACCCCCTCTTTTTGGGCCTCTTCCCCATTTTTGGGGGTCCCCTCCTAATTTCTGGGGTCCCACCCCCCATTTTTGGGGTACCACCTCCCCTTTTTTGGATCCCCCCCACTTTTTGGTGCCCCCCTCCCCATTTTTGAGGCCCCATCCCTCCATTTTTAGGGTCCCCCTGCCCATTTTTCTTGCCCCCCTCCCCATTTTTGGGGTCCCACCCCTAATCTTTAGGGTCCCCCTCCCCATTTTTGGGGTCCCC
>NW_024358458.1:0-292 GCF_014805655.1 Passer montanus | reverse complement strand
CAGGGAGGCAGCTGTGCTGGGGTGGCTGTACAATGCGTGAGACAGCATGCACAGGACTGGGGGGCGTGGGGAGGGGGGGCAGAACTGAAGGAAGTCTGGGGGGTCCTGACCGGGGGTCCCTGAGGGTGGGTGTGTGGTTGTGGAGCGTGGGCATGGGGGCAGGGGAGGTGCGGGATGGAGGAGGCGGCGGGACTGGAGGAGGGTGCCGCGGATACAGGGAGGCTTGGGTCTGGGGCGGATATGCGGGCAGGGACGATTCTGGCGGCAGGCAAAGGTGCAATGGTGGGGGGGG
>NW_024358457.1:0-292 GCF_014805655.1 Passer montanus | reverse complement strand
GGAATTTTTGGGGCAGTTTTGGGGCCATTCTGGGGAATTTTTGGGGCCATTTTTGGGGCTGTTTTGGGGAATTTTTGGGGCCACTTTGGGAAATTTTTGGGGCCGTTTTGGGGAATCTTTTGGGCCCATTCTTGGGCAGTTTTGGGGAATTTTTGGGGCCATTTTTGGGGCCATTCTGAGGAATTTTTGGACCCATATTTGGGACCATTTTGTGGAATTTTTGGGGCTGTTTTGGGCATTTTTGGGGGATTTTGGGGCTTTTCCTCTCACCTGTCTCGGCGGCGGCGCCGGC
>NW_024358456.1:0-6230 GCF_014805655.1 Passer montanus | reverse complement strand
CGTGGGGGTCGGGGGGGGGCGCCCTGGAAGGGGGCATTTTGGGGCATTTTGGGCATTTTGGGGCACTTTGGGGATTTTGGGGCACTTTGGGCATTTTGGGGCACTTTGGGCATTTTGGGCATTTTGGGGATTTTGGGGCATTTGGGGCATTTTGGGGCATTTTGGGGATTTTGGGCATTTTGGGGATTTTGGGCACTTTGGGCATTTTGGGGCCGTTTTAGGGGATTTTGGGGCCATTTTGAGGCACTTTGAGGCCGTTTTGGGGCAACTTTGGGGCAGTTTTGGGCCATTTTGGGGCAGTTTTGGGCCATTTTGGGGCAGTTTTGGGGCAGTTTGGGGCACTTTGGGGCATTTTGGGACATTTTGAGGCAGATTTTCGACTTTCCAGGTCATTTTTTGGACATTTCAGGGATTTTGGGGCATTTTTGGGGCCGTTTTTGGGGATTTTGGGGCAGTTTTGGGGCACTTGGGGGCTGCTTTGGGGGATTTTAGTTTCCCAATGGACAGTTTGGGGCAGTTTTGGGGCAGCTTTTGAAGTTTGCAGGTGAAATTTGGGATATTTCGGGACAGTTCTTGGATATTTTGGGCTGATTTTGGGGCATTTTTGGGGCCGTTTTTGGGGATTTGGGGGCAGTTTTGGGGCACTTGGGGGCTGCTTTGGGGGATTTTAGGGCACTTCGGGACAGTTTGGGGCAGTTTTGGGGCAGCTTTTGAAGTTTGCAGGTGAAATTTGGGATATTTTGGGGCAGTTTTGGCTGATTTTGGGGTAATTTGGGGTAATTTGGGGCGGTTTTGGTCTCACCTGGTGCTGAGGCCCCTCCAGCGCGGGGGCAGCGGCGCGGCCCAGGGCGCCTGCAATTAACGCCTTAATTAGCCACTAATTAACCCCTAATTAACCACTAATTAACAACTAATTAACAACTAATTAATTCTGAGACCGTTCTGAGACCAGACAGTTCAGGGTTGTGGAGTGACCGGCATTAATTAGCACTAATGAGGGCATTAATTGTCATTATCTCAGCAATTCCCGCCCATTTGGTTATTAATTACCGCTAATTAATCAATTAATTGCGCTTCTTAGCCTATTAATTTCCCCAAAGCGCCTAATAGCAATTCCCGCCCATTTGGTTATTAATTACCGCTAATTAATCAATTAATTGCGCTACTTAGCCTATTAATTACCCCAAAGCGCCTAATAGTTATTAATAAAGCCGTTAATTTCTACTGAATACACAGTGAGTCATCGGTGATTGATTACCAACACACAAGCTATTAATTAATGCTAATTAGCGCATAATTATTGATGATTAGGCCCTTAATTAGCGCCAACAGCAAATTAGCAAAATATTGACGAGTTATTTAGCGGCGATTGACGTCCAGCAGCCGCGGACCCCGTCGCGCCCCTCTAATTAGCACTAATTACCCCCCAACACCGCTAATGCCCCCCCAGCACTAATTAACGCCCAATTAATGGAAATTTTTCTTTTTCTTTTTCTTTTTCTTTTTCTTTTTCTTTTTCTTTTTCTTTTTCTTTTTCTTTTTCTTTTTCTTTTTCTTTTTCTTTTTCTTTTTCTTTTTCTTTTTCTTTTTCTTTTTCTTTTTCTTTTTCTTTTTCTTTTTCTTTTTCTTTTTCTTTTTCTTTTTCTTTTTCTTTTTCTTTTTCTTTTTCTTTTTCTTTTTCTTTTTCTTTTTCTTTTTCTTTTTCTTTTTCTTTTTCTTTTTCTTTTTCTTTTTCTTTTTCTTTTTCTTTTTCTTTTTCTTTTTCTTTTTCTTTTTCTTTTTCTTTTTCTTTTTCTTTTTCTTTTTCTTTTTCTTTTTCTTTTTCTTTTTCTTTTTCTTTTTCTTTTTCTTTTTCTTTTTCTTTTTCTTTTTCTTTTTCTTTTTCTTTTTCTTTTTCTTTTTCTTTTTCTTTTTCTTTTTCTTTTTCTTTTTCTTTTTCTTTTTCTTTTTCTTTTTCTTTTTCTTTTTCTTTTTCTTTTTCTTTTTCTTTTTCTTTTTCTTTTTCTTTTTCTTTTTCTTTTTCTTTTTCTTTTTCTTTTTCTTTTTCTTTTTCTTTTTCTTTTTCTTTTTCTTTTTCTTTTTCTTTTTCTTTTTCTTTTTCTTTTTCTTTTTCTTTTTCTTTTTCTTTTTCTTTTTCTTTTTCTTTTTCTTTTTCTTTTTCTTTTTCTTTTTCTTTTTCTTTTTCTTTTTCTTTTTCTTTTTCTTTTTCTTTTTCTTTTTCTTTTTCTTTTTCTTTTTCTTTTTCTTTTTCTTTTTCTTTTTCTTTTTCTTTTTCTTTTTCTTTTTCTTTTTCTTTTTCTTTTTCTTTTTCTTTTTCTTTTTCTTTTTCTTTTTCTTTTTCTTTTTCTTTTTCTTTTTCTTTTTCTTTTTCTTTTTCTTTTTCTTTTTCTTTTTCTTTTTCTTTTTCTTTTTCTTTTTCTTTTTCTTTTTCTTTTTCTTTTTCTTTTTCTTTTTCTTTTTCTTTTTCTTTTTCTTTTTCTTTTTCTTTTTCTTTTTCTTTTTCTTTTTCTTTTTCTTTTTCTTTTTCTTTTTCTTTTTCTTTTTCTTTTTCTTTTTCTTTTTCTTTTTCTTTTTCTTTTTCTTTTTCTTTTTCTTTTTCTTTTTCTTTTTCTTTTTCTTTTTCTTTTTCTTTTTCTTTTTCTTTTTCTTTTTCTTTTTCTTTTTCTTTTTCTTTTTCTTTTTCTTTTTCTTTTTCTTTTTCTTTTTCTTTTTCTTTTTCTTTTTCTTTTTCTTTTTCTTTTTCTTTTTCTTTTTCTTTTTCTTTTTCTTTTTCTTTTTCTTTTTCTTTTTCTTTTTCTTTTTCTTTTTCTTTTTCTTTTTCTTTTTCTTTTTCTTTTTCTTTTTCTTTTTCTTTTTCTTTTTCTTTTTCTTTTTCTTTTTCTTTTTCTTTTTCTTTTTCTTTTTCTTTTTCTTTTTCTTTTTCTTTTTCTTTTTCTTTTTCTTTTTCTTTTTCTTTTTCTTTTTCTTTTTCTTTTTCTTTTTCTTTTTCTTTTTCTTTTTCTTTTTCTTTTTCTTTTTCTTTTTCTTTTTCTTTTTCTTTTTCTTTTTCTTTTTCTTTTTCTTTTTCTTTTTCTTTTTCTTTTTCTTTTTCTTTTTCTTTTTCTTTTTCTTTTTCTTTTTCTTTTTCTTTTTCTTTTTCTTTTTCTTTTTCTTTTTCTTTTTCTTTTTCTTTTTCTTTTTCTTTTTCTTTTTCTTTTTCTTTTTCTTTTTCTTTTTCTTTTTCTTTTTCTTTTTCTTTTTCTTTTTCTTTTTCTTTTTCTTTTTCTTTTTCTTTTTCTTTTTCTTTTTCTTTTTCTTTTTCTTTTTCTTTTTCTTTTTCTTTTTCTTTTTCTTCTTTTTCACCTTTTCATTTTTTTCTTTTAAAATTTTCTTTATTTTTCCTTCATTTTCCTTTTTCTTTTCTTTCTTTTCCCCTTTTTATTTTCCCCTTTTTATTTTTAATTTCCTTTTTCCCCCTTATTTTCTCCCAAATTTTCCCCCTTTTTATTCCCATTTTTCCTCTTTTTTCCCCTTTTTATTCCCATTTTTCCCCCCTTTTTCTCCCCAAATTTCCCTCCAAATATTCCCATTTTTCCCCCATTTCCCCCCCAAATTTCCCCCATTTTCCCCAAAATCCCCATTTTTCCCCCCAAATTTTCCCATTTTTTCCCCAAAATCCCCATTTTCCCCCCAAATTTTCCCATTTTTTCCCCCAAAATCGCCATTTTTTTCCCCAAAATCCCCATTTCCCTCCCCCCAGTCCCTCCCAGTCCCTCCCAGTTTGTCCCAGTTTAGCCCAGTTCCATTTTCACCCCCAAACCTCCCATTTCTGTCCCTCCCAGTGCCATTTTTGTCCCTAGAATTACCATTTTTTCCCCCAAAATCCCCATTTCCCCCCCAAATCCCCATTCCCCCCCTCCCAGTCCCCCCCAGTCCCTCCCAGTCCCTCCCAGTGTTCCCAGTTTGGCACCTCCTTGCAGCGGGCCAGGAAGGCGGCACGGATTTCCTGGGGGGAGGCGCCGGGACGGACCCCGAGCTCGGCGTGGGGGTCGGGGGGGGGCGCCCTGGAATGGGGCATTTTGGGGCACTTTGGGCGTTTTGGGGATTTTGGGGCACTTTGGGCATTTTGGGGCACTTTGGGCATTTTGGGCATTTTGGGGATTTTGGGGCATTTGGGGCATTTTGGGGCATTTTGGGGATTTTGGGCATTTTGGGGATTTTGGGGCATTTGGGGCATTTTGGGGCATTTTGGGGATTTTGGGCATTTTGGGGATTTTGGGGCATTTGGGGCATTTTGGGGCATTTTGGGGATTTTGGGCATTTTGGGGATTTTGGGCACTTTGGGCATTTTGGGGCCGTTTTAGGGGATTTTGGGGCCATTTTGAGGCACTTTGAGGCCGTTTTGGGGCAACTTTGGGGCAGTTTTGGGCCATTTTGGGGCAGTTTTGGGCCATTTTGGGGCAGTTTTGGGGCAGTTTGGGGCACTTTGGGGCATTTTGGGACATTTTGAGGCAGATTTTCGACTTTCCAGGTCAATTTTTTGATACTTCAGGGATTTTGGGGCATTTTTGGGGCCGTTTTTGGGGATTTTGGGGCAGTTTTGGGGCACTTGGGGGCTGCTTTGGGGGATTTTAGGGCACTTCGGGACAGTTTGGGGCAGTTTTTGAAGTTTGCAGGTGAAATTTGGGATATTTCGGGACAGTTCTTGGATATTTTGGGCTATTTTGGGGTAATTTTGGGGTAATTTGGGGCGGTTTTGGTCTCACCTGGTGCTGAGGCCCCTCCAGCGCGGGGGCAGCGGCGCGGCCCAGGGCGCCTGCAATTAACGCCTTAATTAGCCACTAATTAACCCCTAATTAACCCCTAATTAACCCCTAATTAACCACTAATTAACAACTAATTAACAACTAATTAATTCTGAGACCGGACAGTTCAGGGTTGTGGAGTGACCGGCATTAATTAGCACTAATGAGGGCATTAATTGTCATTATCTCAGCAATTCCCGCCCATTTGGTTATTAATTACCGCTAATTAATCAATTAATTGCGCTACTTAGCCTATTAATTACCCCAAAGCGCCTAATACTTATTAATAAAGCCGTTAATTTCTCCTGAATACACAGTGAGTCATCGGTGATTGATTACCAACACACAAGCTATTAATTAATGCTAATTAGCGCATAATTATTGATGATTAGGCCCTTAATTAGCGCCAACAGCAAATTAGCAAAATATTGACGAGTTATTTAGCGGCGATTGACGTCCAGCAGCCGCGGACCCCGTCGCGCCCCTCTAATTAGCACTAATTACCCCCCAACACCGCTAATGCCCCAGCTTTTCTAATTAACGCCCAATTAATGGAAATTAACGCGAATTAACGCCGCGCCGAGCCCCGCGGCCGAGCAGCGGCCGCGCCGGGGGCTCCCCGTGCAAATGAGGCGCTGCTTGGGGGGGAGGGGGCGCTAATTAGCGCTGATTTGGGGGTTAATTAACACCTCGGGGCCCGCCCGTTACCATGGCAACCGCGCGCCGCGCCGCCATCGCCGCCGCTTCCGCTTCCGGGGGCGGCGCCACGTGACCGGAAACGGACGCTCACGTGACCCGGAGAGAGGGATTTGGGGGGGGTTGGGGGATTTTAGGGGTGATTTTGGGTTTTTTGGGGGGGATTTTTGGGGTTTTTTTGGGATAATTTTGACGAGATTTCGGGGGGATTTAGGGGGATTTTTGGGTAATTTTGAAGTGATTTTTGGGGGGATTTCAGGGTGATTTTGGGGTGGTTTAGGGGTGATTTTTGGGGGGATTTGGGGATAATTTTAGGGTGATTTCGGGGTGATTTTTTGGGGTAATTTTGGGGTGGTTTTTGGGGTTTTTTGGGGTAATTTTGAGGTAATTTTTGGGGGCATTTTGGGGATAATTTCAAGGTGATTTTTATGGTGATTTTGGGGTTATTTTGGGATAATATTGGGGTGATTTCGGGGGGATTTTGGGGTAATTTTGGGATGATTTTTGGATAATTTTGAGGTGATTTTTGGGGGGATTTTGGGGGGATTTTGGGGGTATTTTGTGGTGATTTTGGGGGGATTTTTGGGTAATTGAAGGGTGATTTCTGGGGATGATTTCGGGGTGATTTTGGGGTATTTTGTGGTGATTTTGGGGTGTTTCTGGGTGGTCCTGGGGTTTTTCGAGGTGGAGCTGCTGAAGATCGAGCGGCGCCCGGAGCTTTAGGGGGCCCCAAAAGCCCCAAATTCCCCC
>NW_024358455.1:0-292 GCF_014805655.1 Passer montanus | reverse complement strand
GGATTTTAGGGGAAAATAGAGAATTTTGGGGCGGGGGTTTGGGAGTAGATTTCGAGGTTTTAGTGAGAACTCTGGGGTTTTAGGTGGAAATTTGGGAATTCAGGGCCAGACTGGGTCACTTTTGGATTCATTTCCCGAACTTCTGCATTTCTGGGACCCTTTTGTTGCTTTATTTGCCATTCCAGGGGAGCATTTCAGTTTTTAATCCCTTTTTCCTGCATTTCTCTCTTTTTTCCCCTTGATTTTTCCTCTTTTCCCCCTGATTGTTCTCCTTTCCCCTCCCCTCTCCTCC
>NW_024358454.1:0-292 GCF_014805655.1 Passer montanus | reverse complement strand
TAATGGATCCTTGTGGGGCGCAGCTGTCCATACAGCTCTGAACGAAACCTTCAAAGACATCAGACTGGATGCTTCTAAAGAGAAATGCAATTCTGATGCCTGTCTGAGCTCCCGAGTCAAAAGTCCTATGGCACTGGTGCCAGGCCAAGAAATGCAGAGATCACAGATGCTAAGAATGATGCCAGGGTTTCTGAGAGGCCCCTCAAAGGGTTAAGGTAAAAGAGATGAGACAGCCAAATGACACACAAGGTACGACAGACAAGTGACACAACACACACCGGCACTGCTCTGC
>NW_024358453.1:0-292 GCF_014805655.1 Passer montanus | reverse complement strand
CAATAACTCCCAATAAATCCCCATTAATCTCCAATTATCCCAAATAAATCCCCAGTTATCCCAAATAATTCCCAATACATTCCCATTGATTTCCAATAAATCCCAATTAATTCCTAATAACTCCCAGTAATTCCCATTAATTTCAATAACTCCCAATAATTCCCAATAAACTCCCAATAATCTTCAATAATCCTCAGTAATTCCCAATAACTCCCAATAAATCCCAAATAAATCCCCATTAATCCCCAATCATTCCCAATAAATCCCATTAAATCCCCATTAATCCCCAATA
>NW_024358452.1:0-292 GCF_014805655.1 Passer montanus | reverse complement strand
TAGGGCTTCTGACACCTGGCTCTCCAGGCATCTAATACTGAAGATTATCTCTATATCAGTATTTAACTTGTCAAGGAGTAAATCTTTATATGAATTATCTGACCGGTATTGGATCTGCACTTATTTCATCTCAGGCATTAATACAAAAATAATAGAGGCTTGTTTATAGTTTTCTTAAGGCATAATTCATAGAATCATAGAATATGTTCAGTTGCAAGGCACCCATCAGGATCATTGAGTCTGACTTCTGGCCTTGCACAGGACACCAAGAATCACACCATGTGCCTGAGAA
>NW_024358451.1:0-292 GCF_014805655.1 Passer montanus | reverse complement strand
AATACAGGGCTGGAATCCTGGAGTGTGTTGGGAATACAGGGCTGGAGTCCCTGGGATGTGTTTGGGAATACAGGGCTGGAATTCTGGAATGATCTGAATCCCTGGAATGTGTTTGGGAATAAAGGGTTGATCCTGGACTGTTTGAGAATACAGGGCTGGATCTCTGGAGTGATCCGAATCCCTGGAATGTGTTTGGGAATACAGGGCTGGAATCCTGGCATGTGTTTGGGAATACAGGGGTGAATCTCTGGAGTGATCCAAACCCCTGGAATGTGTTTGGGAGCACAGGGCC
>NW_024358450.1:0-292 GCF_014805655.1 Passer montanus | reverse complement strand
ACCCAACCATGGCCACCAAGACCCTTCCATGGCCACCACAACCCAACCACAGCCACCATGACCGAACCATGACCAAGACAACACAACCATGGCCACCATGACCCAACCGTGAGCAACACAACCCAACCATGACCCACACAACCTAACAATGGCCACCACGACCCAACCATGGCCAACACAACCCAACCATTGCCACCAAAACCTGACCATGGCCACCAAAACTCAACCACGCCCACCACAACCCAACCACGCCCACCCTGACATTCCTCCCCGCCCACCTCCCTCCCGCCCC
>NW_024358449.1:0-292 GCF_014805655.1 Passer montanus | reverse complement strand
ATTTGGGGGATTTTGGGGTTTTTTGGGGACCCCAGACCCCCCTTTCTGTCCCCTCCCCGCCAGGGCTGGCGCTGGTGGCCGTTTTTGGGGCGTTTTTGGGACTTTTGGTGTCTTCTCTGACCCCGCTGAGCTTCGTCACTGCCCTGCAGGCCCTGAACCTGCCCATCATCATCCTCAGCAGGGTATTTGGGGGGGTTTGGGGGGGATTTTGGGGGGTCCTGCAGGGGTTTGGGGAGGTTAAAAGGGATTTTTGGCGAGAATTTGGGACATTTTGGGAGGATTTTGGGGGTTC
>NW_024358448.1:0-292 GCF_014805655.1 Passer montanus | reverse complement strand
ATGTGGCTGTGGGACTGACAGGGGTGACCCAAGGCAGCACAGGGTTCCCATGCCTGAGCATGGCTTGGCTTGGAGCCCCCCTGGAGGCCGGTGGTGCTGTGGGACCGGGTGAGACTGACCTGCCAGGGCTCGGGGACAGCCGGTGCAACAATCTGGTACAGGAACGGGCGGCGCTGGTGGCAGGAGGGAGGTGACCGCCTCCCTGTACACGTACACCTGTGACAGACCCGACACCGGGCGCAGCCCCCCAGTGACAGTCTCAAACGGTGAGGGGGGTTTTGGGTGTCCCCAG
>NW_024358447.1:0-292 GCF_014805655.1 Passer montanus | reverse complement strand
TTTTTTTTTTTTAAATGAACACAGCTTCTAACTGCACTATTTATCTTAAAAATGAGCCTAAGTCAAAATTCATATCCAGGTCTCAATTTCTCTGTTTTTCAGGTGATACAGATGTACTGCTGGCTTTTAACTTACATCCCATTTAAACAACCTTTGCATTTTTGTTTTTGCTTGTTTATCTTCATCGAGACAAAATAAACTTGAGGATTCAAGTGACTTTTTTTTTTAGGGATTCATCAAAGAAGAATAAAAAATAGATTTTTATGAGATAATGTGGCTGAGCTGAGCTGAG
>NW_024358446.1:0-292 GCF_014805655.1 Passer montanus | reverse complement strand
TTTCTGAGCTGCTCTTGGCTCCTCTACACTCTCCTTTGGAGCCCTTGTTGTGGTCTGAGTGCTCTGGAAGCAGGTGCAGTAATGAGAGCTTTTGTGAGAAAGCTGACCTTTACCCCAGCACTGCCATCAGCAAAGGGATCTCCTCAGCCCAGCGCCTGAGAGCTTCTGCCACAGTTTCTTACAAGAACATGCCAAGGGTTGGACTCTAAAGATGCTCATTGTTCTCCCAAGGCTCAGTGGGATCAGATCAGAGACTCGGGTCTGTGTCAGGTGTTTCTTGTTGGTGGCCAGT
>NW_024358445.1:3710-6210 GCF_014805655.1 Passer montanus | reverse complement strand
ATTACAATGGACGTGCTCGTGGGCAGAGTCACCTTCCACAGGCAGGTGTCCCAAGACAGTGGCATTCATGCCATCATGAGAGGGACACAAGGCTGTTCTGCAGCTGCTGTCCCTCTACTTCAATCAGGCACCTACAAGACACATGTATGAGCTTCCACAGTAAATAATGGACTGGCTTGGAATAAAGGAAGTAGCAGCAGGTGCTGAAGAAAAGCAGATCAGCAGGCACTTGAGGCCGACATTCAGGGGTGGAGGGAAGCACTTTGGTATCTGCTGAGGACATAGCCAACTTCACGAGCTCAGGCTTTCCTGCTACAAGATCCTGCGTTGCTCCTGCTGGAAGCCATTTCCTACCAATGCATGGCCTTCCATTGTTCCTGGCTCAAGGCTGGTGAACCTGTGGGCAGCAAGTCTGTCCTATGTGAGTGTGACAGCAGAAAAGAGCAGGACATGGCTGCTTCCAGCAGCACTTGTGCTGGGCACTCCTTCAGGGGGCTGGCACCATCATCAGAGACACAGAACAGCTTCTCCTCCCAGAGTTATCCCTATCCTCTGCATTTCCCCACGTGTCTGCCTTGATGTTCATCGGGGACCTCCCTGTTTATGGCCTCCATTGCCGTGCTCAGCCAGCAGCCAGTTGTGTTTGCACGTCAGCTGCCACAGGAAGACACACAGCAAGTGGAGGGTTGAATAGCAGAAGCTGGGCCAGTTCTTTTTCTTTCAGAGTGCAAGAAAGACAGAAAAGCACAAGGAAACCTGACAGTGTTTTGGTGGAGTCTCTTTGTCCTGTGAAATTCAGAAGCTGTTGGTGTTTCTGTGCTACTGCTGAGCCCTTCCATGGGGCTTGGAGTGCTCAAATGCCTCATGAAAGCAACAAAAAGAACCCAACCACCACATTCCCCTCATGCCTGGGCTGAGGGTCCAGCAGCTCAAGTAGAAGAGTCCTCCAGGAGCTCAGGGGAGCAGCAGCCCTTGTGCTGATGCACAGCCTGTGGAGAAGAGGGTCAGTGGCCCAAATGTGTGCTTTGGAAATCAGAGCTGGTTCCTAAATCCCATTGGATGTCTCTCTAATGGACCTGTGGTGGCTGAGGGATGGTCATGGAAAGGGTTTGCCAGACTTGAACTGAACTTGTTGATCTTCTGAGCTCTGTTGTGTCTGGGAGCCTGTTCCTTTCCCCTTGCCCAAGGGCAGAGTGTTGCTGAGGGCTGGAGTTGGAGGCTGTGTGTGCCCCAAGAGCTGGTACCGTGGGGCTGCAGGTGCTCCTGGCAGCGTGGGCTTGTCTGAGCCGGGCCTTGTGCCTCTTTCAGGTGTCCCTGCTGCAGTCACAGCTGGCCCGAGACCGACAGCACCAGCAGAACTACACTGAGAGCTGTGCAAGGACCAGGCTGGAGCTGTGACACCTTCACCAGGAGCTGTCCTGCTCCTTTGCAGCTGTGCTGAAGGAGCCCAAAGCTGCTCTTGTGAAGCAGAGACTTGAAGCTGCATCGGTCTCTGAACCTTAACTTGGCAGTGACATCCTTGGGCCATCTGTCTCTGGAGAGACAGGTCTTACAGAAGGCAGGTGCAGCTCTTCTCTTCCACGCAGGATTTGTGCCCTGCTCAGAAGCCAATTCCTGTCAACTGGGGCACAAAAATCCTCCCTAGTACACAGATGAATACTGTGGAAGATGAGGGCAAAAAATACCTGCCAAAGCTTCTGCAAGCAGACCCATTTGGTTCTTGAAGATCTGTTCCTCGTGAGGAATCTGTGATGTAAACAGCAAGGCTTTTCTTCTGCCTACAAGACCTAGTGATATATTGCCAAACAGAGAGTAGAGATAAAAAATGCACTTGTGGTTGTCTCTGTGTTCATATCTATTTTAAGAGAATTAAACACTGCAACTCTTGGTATATCTATGTAGAAATTTGACAAGCCCTGAAACACCATTTTTCCTCCACATCTGGCTGTTCTAAAGGCAAAGCTTGACTTCCCATGAATATTTGTGCCACTGACAAACAGCATCCCTGTCAATTGGTTCGGGAAGCTACAGAGAATTGTGTGCGCATGTGCCAACAATTTGATCAAATGGAGGAGAGTACCCAGAGGATCAGAGGCCAATACCAGCTCATAGACACTCTGCTAGAAGAAATCAGAAGGTGAGCGATTCCTGCTCTTCCTCCTCCTCCCCCTCCTGTGTTCCAGAGGCAATCTGCTTCCAGGTCTGGGAGGTCTGAGGTGTCCTAGGTGAAGAAATCTATACACCTGCCTATCATGTGTATGCCTCAGTGTGGCCCTTGAGCCTCATCGTTTCTGGGTTTTTCATGCTCTACTGTGACTCCCTAGGTTGTCTGGGAGATGCAGAGCCATGCTGAAATAGAAGACTCCTTCTTCTTGCTGTCTTGCTTCCCTGAATTCAATTCTTTCTGCGCCCCTGCCCAGCCCTTGCTTCTCACTGAAGGAAGGCAAATTCCTGCCTTCCTTTCCTTTTGCCTCTGGAGGATTTCCTTGGGAGGGAAAGA
>NW_024358445.1:0-3333 GCF_014805655.1 Passer montanus | reverse complement strand
CTCCTCTGTCCTTGTCCCACTGGAGGCTGCAGGCACAAACAAGGGAGCAGTTTTCATTGCCTTCCCCTCACCCAAATTACAGTGTGTCCTCAGCACTTCCCAGAGTCAAGAATGGGTTTCTCCCAGACATCTCCCAGTGGCGCAGAGGAGGCCACAAGGATGACAGGAAGATGCTCCAAGGGCTGGAGCACGTGTGCCAAGGGAAACGGATGCAAGAGTTGGGGTTGTCCAGGCTGGAGAAGGTTCCAGGGTGACCTTAGAGCCCCTTGCAATGCATGAAAGGGCTGCAAGTGAGCTGGAGAGGGAATTAAGAGAGGGGCTTGCAGGGACAGGAGAAGGATTCTAAGCAAGACAGCTCAGGGATGGATGGGATGTTGGGAGGGAATTCTGTCCTCTGAGGGTGCTGAGGCCCTGGCACAGGCTGCCCAGAGAAGCTGTGGCTGCTCCTGGATCCTGGGAGTGTTCATGGCCAGGTTGGATTGGGCTCTGGGCAACTCCCCTTCTGGTGTTCTTAGAAGTGAAGAGACACCTTCCAGCATGTTTGTTTGTGCTGCTGTCAAAGTACCGGGCTGAAAATCTTGCCAAGGAGGGGAGGAAGAGCTCAGCTGGAATTGCTGTGCTCTGGGACAGGCTGGGAAGCACTTAGAGGCAACTGCCTGAGGGGCAGCCATGCAGTCTGAGTGTGCTCTTCCCTGTGCTCTTGCAGGGAGCTCGAGGGCTTTCTCACCAGGGACGTTCCTCCAGAGCCCCTGAGGTGAGTAAAGTGCTGCGCTGGCTGGCATTTGGAAACTGCTTCTACATGAATGGACACTGGCTCTTGTGGGATCAGAAGAGGCATCTCAGTGCTACTTTGCAAGAGGAACAGAATTCCTGACTAACAGCTGGATGTGGGCTTTCAGGTGCTGGTAGACAACCGTGACAGCATGGCCAATTCCAACATCTGCACCGACAATCCTGGGAACATCCTCTCAACTCTGACATCCACTGACAAACAGCATCCCTGTCAATTGGTTCGGGAAGCTACAGAGAATTGTGTGCGCATGTGCCAACAATTTGATCAAATGGAGGAGAGTACCCAGAGGATCAGAGGCCAATACCAGCTCATAGACACTCTGCTAGAAGAAATCAGAAGGTGAGCATTTCCTCCTCTCCCTCCCGTGTTCCAGAGGCAATCTGCTTCCAGGTCTGGGAGGTCAGAGGTGTCCTAGGTGAAGAATCACCTGCCTACCATGTGTAGGCCTCAGTGTGGCCCTTGAGCCTCATCCTGTCTGGGTTTTTCATGCTCTACTGTGACTCCCTAGGCTTTCTGGGAGATGCAGAGCCATGTTGAAATAGAAGACTCCTTCTTCTCACTGTCTTGTTTCCCTGAATTCTGTTCTTTGTGCACCCCTGCCCAGCCCCTGCTTCTCACTGAAGGAAGGCAAATTCCTGCCTTCCTTTCCCTTTGCCTCTGGAGGATTTCCTTGGGAGGGAAAGAGCAAGGTCTTCCTTAGCCCACTGCTCCCAGCTCCATCCTGGAGTGCTGAGAAGGGCATTGCTTACTTTTCAGGCCTCTTGGTTCTTCTGACTGAGCCTTGTCTCTGCAGTGACTGTGCAAACCTTGAGAAGTCCAGGGAAATGCTGCTGCAATGCACTGGAATCCCGGAGCCAGGAGCCTTGCGTCTGCACCAGCAGAACACCAAGCAGCGGAAGGAAGCGTCAGCCCAGGAGGAAAAGGCAGAGCAGCAGGACTGGATGAAGGTTGGTTTTGGAAATGACATTGGTTTTCCCTTGGAAACTTCTCTTGCCCCTTCTTGTGCAATGGAGGACTTGGCTGCACTGAAGGGAGAAGAGCCATCATTGCAGAGCCAGCTGGAAGTCAAGAGGCAGACGTTGGAGGACTTGCAGCTTCAGAGGGATCTGCTGGAGCAAGAGGGATGATGTTAGCACGGCTCTGAACACCTTATTGCTAGGCAGCACCTGTGGGGGCGGGAGTTGTGGCAGCCAGATCAGCCCAGATGCTGTTTCTGGCAGTAGAAGACAGGCACACTGCTGTGCACACCTGGCTCAAGATGGCACACACATTCCTTAGCCAGGGATATGCATGTTCATCAGCAAAGTGTTGCATGATTTGGCAAATTGTGTTGCTTTGGGCAGCCACAGAGCCTCTAATACAGGGAAGAGAGCAGGGGAAGGGTCTGGAGCACAGGTGTGACCAGGAGTGACTGAGGGAGCTGGTGGGCTCAGCCTGGAGAAAAGGAGGCTCAGGGAGCACCTTCTTGCTCTCTACAACTCCCTGTGACAGGAAGCTGCAGCCAGGTGAGGGTCAGGCTCTGCTTCCAGGGAACAAGGGCCAGGAGAAGGGGAAAGAGCCCCAAGCTGTGCCAGAGCAGGTTTGGATTGGGTGTTACAGGATAGCTGCTAGAGAAGGCTTTGTTTCTGACGGTCTCTGTCAGGCAGTCTCAGGTCTGGGCAATGTGGTAGGTGTGGCAAATGCACAGCAGAGGTTGTGCTTTGGCCACATCAGCCAGACATCCATCAGTCACTAGATGTCTGTCCAGCACAAGAGCTGTTTCCCTTCCAAGCATCCTCTCCTTGCAAAAACTGGTTATGAATATGTGAGGAGGTGACGCTTGGATGTGGCTTTTGTTCTTGAAAGAGGAAATGCCGTATATTTTCCCTTGATTCAGAAAGAAAAATTGTTGCCCCCAACCTTCCTGAAAATATCCAGAAATATCCTTCCTGAAAATAGATCCAGAGAGAAATTTTGTTAGCCAAGTGGCAGTTGTGGAATATGCAGTGGTTTTGGGAGACAATACAGAGATTGGAATAGGGATGTTTGTTGGGAAGGAGCTGTCTGGGCCGAGGCAAGGCAGCAGGGCCTGACGCAGCACTTCCAAGGTCACAGTGCCAGAGGCTTCTGGCAGCCCAGGCTATCAGAGCTGCATAGGGCAGATGCTGTGAAACTTGGAGCCCAGAGCACAGGTGCTCCTTGTCCTCTGGCTGCCTGCGAGGTGGCGCTGGCTGGCTCTGCACAGGGCTCCCGAGGAAGGGCTCCAGCTGTACCTTGTCCCACTTGCAGGTTTCCCAGGAGGAAGAGTCATCGAGCTGGTCTCTGGAGCAGCTGAGCTGGGAATCCTCTGACCAAGGGCACGCAGCAGCCCAGGCATGCAGAGAGGAGGAGCTGCTGGGCCAGAAGGCTGAGCTTGAGGGCCGACTGGCAGCCACAGAGTGGCTCCAACAAGACCTTTCCAGGCAGCTGGCAGAGACCAGGTAAAGGCAGGGAGCTGAGCCTTTTCAGATGTTTTTACATGCCGTGGACATGGAATATGGAAGAGTCTCAAGAAGAAAAAA
>NW_024358444.1:0-292 GCF_014805655.1 Passer montanus | reverse complement strand
CTTCTCGGGGACCCCGGGATTGAGGGGGGTGCTGCAGGCCCGGGGGGTACGGGATCCCCTTTTGGGGACCCCGGGATTGAGGGGGGGCTGCGGGCCCGGGGGGTTCGGGATCCTCATCGGGGGGGCCCCAGGATTGCGGGGGGGATGCGGGACCCCCTTCTCGGGTACCCCGGGCCAGCGGGGGTTGGTGTTCCGCTCCTCCGGGACCACCCATGGCCTGCCGGGGCACCGGCAGCTCTGCCCGGGGAGCAGCACCCGGCCTGGGCGGGGGACGGGCACGCTCCCGGTGCTC
>NW_024358443.1:0-292 GCF_014805655.1 Passer montanus | reverse complement strand
CTTGGTGACCCTCCCGGCGCGTGTCCCCCCGCGGGTGGCAGGGGGGACCCGGCGCTGTGGCACAGTGTCACCCCGCGCGCGTGACCCGCGCGTGACCCGCGCGTGACCCGGTGACAGGAGGCGGCCGCGTGTCGCCGAGCGCCCCACGCCGCGCGGGCGACCCCGCGACCCCGGCGGGGGAGACCCCGGGACCCCGAGCAGCGCGACCCCCGCGTCCCGCCATGACCCGTGAGTGACACGCGTGGGGCTGGGGGACACCCCCAAACCCCCAAAACCCCCCAAAACCCCCCAA
>NW_024358442.1:0-293 GCF_014805655.1 Passer montanus | reverse complement strand
GGCGCCGCTCCGCCGGCGCAGCACGGGGCGCTGCCGGCCTCCCGCGGGTCATGGCTGGGGACAGGCTGCCCGCCCGCCTCCTGGCCGCCGCCTGCCTCGCCTTGAGCTTGGCCCCGGGGGCGGCGGGACCGCGGGACACCCCCGGCCTCTCGCGGCTGCAGAGGAGGAGCCTGGCGATGGACTTCGTGGTGCCCTCGCTGTTTCGCACCTACGTGCGGGAGCTGGTGCTGGGGCCGCCGGGGCGCGCCGCGGCGCGGTGCCGCCTGCGCCTGGACTGCGCGCCCCTGCTCCGC
>NW_024358441.1:0-293 GCF_014805655.1 Passer montanus | reverse complement strand
TTTGGCAGGGTGGGGATGGGGATTTTGGCAGGGTGGGGAATGAGAGGCCACGTTCTGGAAATGGCAAACCCCCCAGAGTTACTGCACTTGGGTCGGGTCCTGTAGCAGGGAGAGAGCTGAGTGAGCTGAAGCCGTGGCTGGGGTGCTGCAGGAGGGTGGGAGGCTCCAGGATGGGCAAATCCCTTGGATTTGGTGCTATAACCCTGTAATTGTGCAGTGGCTAGGGTGTTTTGTGGACAGAGGCTGGGTTCTGTTGTGGCCACACTCAGCAGAGGAGCACCAGAGTGCTCAGG
>NW_024358440.1:0-293 GCF_014805655.1 Passer montanus | reverse complement strand
AGCCCCCCAAATCCCCCCCCTCTCCCAGCGCTTCCCCCCCCGGACCGTACCATTCCCGGTAAGCGCGGGGGGGTTTCCGGGGGGGTTTTTGGGGTTAAAAGGCGGGATTTCGGCGGCGGGGGGGGCGCGTTGGGGCCCTCCCGAATTCCTGGGGTTATTTTTGGCGCGGGGGGGCCCTCGCGGAGCCTTTCGGGCCCTATAAGGGCAGCGGCTCCCGTGTTTCCCCCGCGGCCGCCGTGACTCAGCCCGAATTCCCGAATTCCAAAATTCCCACCCCGCCCCCTCCCCCCCGG
>NW_024358439.1:0-293 GCF_014805655.1 Passer montanus | reverse complement strand
GGGCGCGCTGCGCCAGGCTGGAGCGCGAGGCGCGGGAGCTCGGAGCGCGGGCCGGGGAGGCGCGGGCGCTGCGCGACGAGCTGGAGCTGCTCAGGTGAGAGGGGTACCTGTAAAGGTGAGAGCAGCCGTGCTCAGCTGAGCTGGCACCGGGATGTCACTGTGCCCCCTGTTCCCGTCCCCCGGGGATGTCACTGTGCCCCCTGTCCCCATCCCCGTCCCCTCACGGTGCCCCTGTCCCCGGCAGGGCGGCGGCGGCGCGGGCGGGCCGGCTGGAGGCGGCGCTGGCCGGGCTG
>NW_024358438.1:0-293 GCF_014805655.1 Passer montanus | reverse complement strand
GGTGCTCCTGCAGCCAGGCCTTCAGCGTGCTGGTCGTCTCTCGCGTGGCGTTTTTCCTCCGCGTCCCGCCGTCCATCGTCCCGTACCTGCAGGCACAGGGAGCCCCCGGGATGTGACAGCTCGCTCTCGCCCCCCGTGCACCTGCCCAAAGCGGGGTCCCAGAGCCCCGGCCCCGGCTGCTTCCCTGCGGCATCCCCAGGAAGGCAGCTGGACCGGAGAGGGGGGAGATGGATGAGGACAGCTTGGTTTTAAGAGGGATGAGGACAGCGCAGCTTTATGAGGGAGACCAGCCT
>NW_024358437.1:0-293 GCF_014805655.1 Passer montanus | reverse complement strand
GGGAATTTTTGGAATTTTTTCTGACCCCCTCAACCCCTCCTGACACCCCCAAATCCCCCAGACCCCCCCACCACTGGTCCCATTTGCAGGGGGCTCAGGGTCACCTCAAATTCCCCCAAATTCTTCTTTAACCTCCTCCAGACTCCCCCAAATCCCCAAAATTCTCCAAATTCAAAAGAAAAATCCCTTTTAACCCCCCCAGACTCCCCTAAATTCCCCTTTAACCCCCTAAAATCCCCAAAGTCCCCTTTAACCCCCCCAAAATTCCCCTTTAAGTCCCCTAGAATCCCCTA
>NW_024358436.1:0-293 GCF_014805655.1 Passer montanus | reverse complement strand
GGTGTCCCTGGTGACACGAGGGTGTCACAAAGAGGGGATCCAGGGGCTGGGCTCACTGCTCCTGCTGCTCAGGGAACGGGGCTAAAGGGAGCAGCACTGTCAGCAGAAAATGTGTGGTTTTCCATTGAGCAAAGGAGTGTGGTTTTTAGGCAGAAATTCCAGCTTTTTCAGAGTCCCACGCAAGCCATAATGTCTTGGCACTTTGACACATCTCTAGCTGATGATGCCTTAGACCAGTTCTAGGAGGAATAATAAGAGTAATCATTATTATTTGTCACATCTAATCCAACCTT
>NW_024358435.1:0-293 GCF_014805655.1 Passer montanus | reverse complement strand
AAAAAAAAAAAAAAAGGGATTGAGGAAGATTTTTATTGTGCAGATGTGAAGGCTGACTGTAGTGATCACATCTGCATAGATGCTTTGGAAGTGATACCTTCTAACCTTTGATAATCTCCTTTAAATAAAGTTTCCCTTGAAACCTCTAAACAAATATCACTGAATGAAGTTGTGTAAACTCCTTTGGGGATTCTGTTGGGGAGCAGACATATTACAACCAAAATGTCTCATGAAGCAGAAAGAAGGCTTGCTAATTTATACATAATTTACATTATATTTCCTGTTCATGTTAT
>NW_024358434.1:4466-6270 GCF_014805655.1 Passer montanus | reverse complement strand
GTTATTTCCCAAATAGCTCTACCTATCCTTAGAGATGTTTCAAAAACAATCATTGTAAAGGCTAGGAGCGGGGAGACAGAATGTTATCAAAATTAAAAATTCAGCTTTCTGAGCTCTTTATATTCCTATAAAAAGAGAGTCCAAACCGTTCATCTATGGAACATTAAGTAAGAAGTGAACAAAAGACTGTCAAAATAATTGCTTAGGGAACAAAAAATGCATAAATAAAAACAAGCTTAAATGTAGATAATAAGTAAACCATCATGCAGAGAAAAAAAACAGGCCTGCCAAAACTAAAACCAATAGGGCTATTTCATCTGTCTCAATTTAAAAAAAAAAAACACCCAACAAAAGAAACCCCCCAAAAAAACCTGAAAAGAATCAGAGATTCTCAAGGGCATTACTTTATATAGAAACTTCCAAGTATTGGGAAAAACACGAAGAAAACTGTAGCATGCAATTCACAGATGTAACCTAGAATTTGTTAGTGGCTTTGTTGCAGAATTTCAGAGTGCAGACTGGAAGAGCATAGGGGCTGATCAGAGCACGTGTGGGCATTTACAGCAGTCTGAGGGATGTTTTTGGAACCAGCTGGAGGGAAGAAAAGCAGCACACAATTCCTGGGACAATGTCTTTGCTGGCTGTGGACTTTTTGACAGTCTGTCCCCCGGGGCTGGGGGAGCTGTCACGGGGCAGGGAGGGCCAGGGCTGGCAGTGGCTGCTCAGGGATGGCTTTGGCCCGTGTCCCTGGCAGCAGCCACTCTTCCATGGGACCATCTGGGCCTGGACCTCCTCCAGTGGCACGCCCAGGAAAAGAGGGAAGCCATCAAGAGCCTGTGAGTTACGCAGGGATGGGGTGCAGCTTCCTCCCTTCTTGGTTAGCGGGCGGATTAAAAGAGGCCTCTAGGGTTTGCGGCAAACAGGAGTGGGCAAACAGGGCCATGGCATGTCTCTGAGGGACAATCCCCTCTCATCTGAGGGACAATTCACGAGGCAGTGTGCACAGGCAGGGCAAGCAGGCAGGGTTGCAGGTTTTCTTGTTAGGAAGTTTTACTGTGTGTTTTTTGCAGTATTTCTGTTGGTTGCTTGGCTTTGGTATTTCTGGCAGTAGTGGTTTTTACGCAATCGAAAACTGTAGTTAGTACAAGTAACTAGATGGAACCCTCCAAAAAGGATGTGTCTGTCCCGACCCATTCCTATGCAGAGTGTTTGAGCTTAGCAGTGGTTTCAGGGGGCAGTGAGGAGAAAAGCTGCCTGCGGTGTGAACAGGTGAATGATCTCCTTTCACTGGTGGCCGAGCTTAGGGAGGAAGTTTAAAGACTAAGGAGTATCAGGGAAAGTGAAAGGGAAATAGATTGGTGGAGTTCAGCCCTTCCATCCTTACGGGAGGCCCAGCAAGAGTCACAGGACTCCTATGCTGCACACTGTCAGGCAAGAGAAGGACACCTGGAAGATGAAGGGGAGTGGAAATGGTCTCTGCATGGGGAGGTTATGATAAAAATTCCTCCCGACCCCTGTCCCCAAGCCAGGGGCCACTTCAGAATAGGTATGAGCCCCTGGATCTAGAGAGTCAGCCAAATGATTAAGAAGAAAATTATCTGCCCAGAGAGCCTCCCAATTATGCTTAATCTGTAACATGGATTGCCACCTCTAACATCAAAAAGGAAAGAAAGGTAATCGTGGTGGGTGATTCCCTTCTGAGGGGAACAGAGGGCCCCATGTCAAGGGGACCCACCCCACAGAGAGGTCTGCTGCCTCCCTGGGGCCCAGGTGCAGGATATTCCTCAGGGACTTCCTGGGCTCA
>NW_024358434.1:0-738 GCF_014805655.1 Passer montanus | reverse complement strand
GCTGGGACTGTGTCACAGCCCTTGGGCAGAGCAGCTGGGCAGGATGAGCTCCCTCCCGAAGAAGGCAGATACAGCTCCAAAAACAATTCCATCCTGGCCATGAGGTAAGAGCAGGCTCTGAGGTGCCAGAGGTGCCAGAGCCCCGTGGTTGCACAGCAGCACAAGGAGCCAGCAGTCAGTCCTTGAGCACAACTGTTGCGGCAGCAGCGGCGGTGGCAGCAGCGGTGCTGACGTTGGGACAGCGGTGTCAGGACAGCGGTGGCAGCAAGAGCTGTGGGACTGGCAGAGGGCAAGGCAGCATGGCCCTTGCTCTGCGCCTCCTACTCCTGCTCCTCCTGGCCGTGGCCCTGCCTGCCAGGGCTGCCCAGGCTGCTCCGCTGCAAGCGCGGCGAGCAGGTGAGCCGGCAGCCTGGCTGCCCTTTCCCGGCACAGCGCTCCCTGCTCCGAGAGTCCCAATGGGCCCTGGGCAGCCCCATTTCCCTTTCCTCTCCCAGAATGTTACACAGGGCAGGGAAAGAGGGTGGATTGTGGCCAGGAGCCAGTCCAGAGCTCCCCAGGCCTCTGTGCAGCTTTGGCCATGTCCATTCACAACTGGCTCCCATGGCCTTTCCTTTCCCATTTCCTGTACCCAGCTCCCTGAGGCAGAAGGGGATAAAACTCAGCATGGAAATAGTTATGATCTCTACTCCCTCTAGATTTGGATGGCGACATAAATTATTTGCAAGTACTGGTGAATGA
>NW_024358433.1:0-293 GCF_014805655.1 Passer montanus | reverse complement strand
GGGTGGTTTGAGCACACACAGCTGGGGTGTTGTGATCCTACAACCAGCCAGGGCCTACGAGCCCACAGCTGCCTTTGCTTTGGGTTCATAATTCCACAGAAATGGCTTTGGCTCGGAGAAGACCTTTCCTTACCAAGAGCTCAACCATAATTTGATGTTACACCACATTTGGAGTCCAGGCCAGCTTTTGAAATGTACATTTTGAGTGGAATTTCAGGAGTCCTGCTCAAGGTGTTGTTCAGTCCAGCATTTCGCAAATCATGGGCAAGGCAAGGATGGAAATCCTTGAATCA
>NW_024358432.1:0-293 GCF_014805655.1 Passer montanus | reverse complement strand
TTTCTTGATGAATGGTATTTTAAGTGTCAGGTTTGAGGTGAATTAAATTAAAGACAAAAAGTTTTCAAAGGTGGGCATTTTGGATTATTTTAAAAATCAGTTGGTCTTTTTTCTTTTCCTGAAGAATTTTACTTTTACTGACTTGCATGGAAAAATGGTTTCTGTGAGAAAAGTATTGCAAACCATTGGCGCTGTCACTGCAAAGTTCTACAAAATGTTTGGCAGAAAAAGTTCACAGGTTTTAGCTCCTTGTGGATGTGAGGGTTTCTTTTACTATTTTTCCCCTCCAGATA
>NW_024358431.1:0-293 GCF_014805655.1 Passer montanus | reverse complement strand
CCCCCCCCCTTTGTCACACGCGTGGCTGAACGTGACCAGACGCGTCCCCCACCCCGTGGATGAATAATGCCCCTATTTTTGGGTGGAAAAACGGCGATTTTGGGTTCCTGAGGAAATTCCTGTCCCTTGACTCCTCTCCCGCGCCCCCACAATGGGCCGAGTTTGGCCAAGTTTGGGCAAAAAAAGGCGCCGGAGAAAAAATAAAGGGAAAAAAATGAATAAAATGGAAAAAATGGAAGTAAAAAAGAGCGAAAAATGGTAAAAAGGGGGGGAAATGGGGGAAAAAAAGAAAA
>NW_024358430.1:0-293 GCF_014805655.1 Passer montanus | reverse complement strand
ACTTGGAGGAAGGTGCCACAGCCAAAGTCCATCAGTTTTGCCTGTCTGCTGGCCAGGTGGAGGAGGATGTTGTCAGGTTTGATGTCCCTGTGCAGCTGCTGCAGTGCCACACGGCCTCCGGCACGTGGCAGAACAGCCCCTGCACAAGTCTTCCGACAGGAATGCTCTCCCCATAGTGAAATCAAAGAGGTCCTGGGATCGCTCTGGGCGCTTCATCACTAACAAGAAGTTGTGGCAGAGCTCAAACCAATCCAGGAGCTGGACAACACCATGCAACCCAGTGGACATCTCGT
>NW_024358429.1:0-293 GCF_014805655.1 Passer montanus | reverse complement strand
AGTTCAACGCTCTGTCCTTTAACTAGCTGGGGTCTGCAGAGTCAGAGGCTTCTTGGCCCGTGCATGTAGGCGATCCAGGCTACAGCATGTGGCAATGATGCCTCCTTAATTAATTTTTATTTCCAATCACTGTAACAAATTTCCTCCTAATTCTATTTGGAATTAATATCTGTCACTCCAAAATCAGTGAAACAAGTAAAAGAAGCCAAGGTCTCCTCATTTAGTTTATCGTGGGTTTCCGCTTTTTTTCTGAATTTTCTAATCAGGTTTAAGTATGTGGTTAGCACTCAGTC
>NW_024358428.1:0-293 GCF_014805655.1 Passer montanus | reverse complement strand
GTGGGATTTTTGAGGAATTCTCATGGAATTTTGATGATTTCTCGTGGGATTTTTTGGGGGATTTTGACATTTTCATCATTTTTGGATCGTTTTTAATGGGACTTTTTTAGGATTTTCCCTTTGTGTTTACACTTTTTTGGGATTTTCCCCCCCAGGAACGCCGGGAAGGAGCCGCAGGCGGGGCTGAGCCCCTCCCCCCCTGAGGAAGACAGCGATGAGGAAGAGGAGCCCGAGGGCCCCTCCCCCACCCCGGCCCGCAGGAGGGGCAAGGTCTGACCCAAACCGGGGGATTT
>NW_024358427.1:0-293 GCF_014805655.1 Passer montanus | reverse complement strand
CTGAGAGCCACCACCAACCCTGACAGAAAATCATCAGGGCAGATGGGCTGTGGACCAGCCTGGGTCAGTTTTCTGAGCAGAGGTGAGACCTCTTGCTCCTTTCCTCTGCCTGCTGCACCTGGGTGCCAGTAGAGCAAGGCAGGGGAGCTCTCGGCTCTCCCTGCAAGATTTGATCCTCAAGCTGTTCTTCAGTTAAGACAGCTACTTGCTTCCAGAACAGTGGTGAGCACTAATTCCGCGCTTAACTTGCAAATGCTTTCATTCAGTCAAAATTTGTCTTCACATTTGCAAAA
>NW_024358426.1:0-293 GCF_014805655.1 Passer montanus | reverse complement strand
CGACCCTAAAACTGCACCCCAAAGAAATCCCGACCCTAAAATCGCAACCCGAAACTGTCCCGAGCCCGAAATCCTACAGAGCACCCCAAAACTGCCCTGAGATCGAAACTGCACCCCGAAAAAACCCCGACCCTAAAACCACATCCCAAAAATACCCCGACCCTAAAACAGCACCCCGAAACTGCCCCGAGCACGAAACTGCACCCCAAAGAAACCCCGACCCTAAAACTGCACCCCAAAACCCTACAGAGACCCCAAAACCCTCTGGTTCCCTCTGGGGGGGAAAAGGGGTC
>NW_024358425.1:0-293 GCF_014805655.1 Passer montanus | reverse complement strand
GGAGCTGGGAGGGGACACAGCTGGGACAACAGACCCCAGCTGACCAAAGGGATGTTCCGTACCACATGTTGTTGTGCTTGGCAATAAAAGGATGGAGAAAGGGAGCTAACAAAGACACGCTGAAATGGTACCTATGTGTTTCACAGCAGTGGAATCTAGTCTCTAGTTGAAAGACACACAGTCTGCTCTAGTTGAAACAGAATCAACACTTTCCTACAGCTTTTTATGGTCTGGGATCTATATATCTGTGTGTATATATACATATATAAACACAATTGCATAGAGAGGCAGAA
>NW_024358424.1:0-293 GCF_014805655.1 Passer montanus | reverse complement strand
CTACACATGCAGCATATAGATCACAGTATAAATAAATGCAAATAAAGCCAAAGGAAATATCTGACATACTCCAATCACATAGTCCTTTGGGAAACTGTCACCTAGCTGATAGGGAAAAGGGTTCTTAGGAAATTGTAGGAAAACAAACTCAGAAATGCAACATATTTTGTTCAAAATTGTAAAGGCTGCAGATAGGCAGGCTGTGACTTCATTATTTGTATATGAAATTCTTTCAGGTTCTTCTGCTAACTCTCTCACCCCAAAAAGATCATAAATCTAGAGTCATTTAAATT
>NW_024358423.1:0-7555 GCF_014805655.1 Passer montanus | reverse complement strand
GGGAGGGGTCTGTAATTAGGGTTGGGGTCTCAATTAGGGGAGGGGTCTGTCTGTCTCTCAGTGAAGCTGTTTGAGGTGATTTGGGTCGGGGTCAGGGTCTCCATTAGGGTGGGGGTCAGTAATTAATTAGGGTGGGGGTCTCTGATTTGGGTCAGGGTCAGTAATTAATTAGGGTGGGGGTCAGTAATTAATTAGGGTGGGGGTCTCTGATTTGGGTCAGGGGCAGTGGTCCCGAAATGGGGATGGGGCCCGAAATGGGGAGGGGGCCCCAAAATGGGGAGGGGGCCCTGAATTGGGGAGGGGGCCCCAAAATGGGGAGGGGTCCCCAAAAATGAGGGGTCCCCAAAATGGGGAGCGGTCCCTAAATTGGGGAGGGGGCCCTGAAATGGGAAGAGGTCCCCAAAGTGGGGTCCTGGAAATGAGGAGGGGGCCCCAAAGTGGGGTCCTGGGGGTGGGGAGGGGTCCCAAAATGGGGAGGGGTCAGGGTCTGTAATTTGGGGAGGGGTCTGTAATTAGGGTTGGGGTCAGTGATTAATTAGGGTCGGGGTCTCCATTAGGGTCTGTAATTAATTAGGGTGGGGGTCAGTGATTAATTTGGGGAGGGGTCTCTCTCTCTCTCTCTCAGTGAAGCTGTTCGAGGTGACTTGGGTCGGGGTCAGGGTCAGTAATTAGGGTGGGGGTCAGTGATTAATTTGGGGAGGGGTCTCTCCGTTCCCAGTGAAGCTGTTCGAGGCCATTAGGGTCAGGGTCAGTGATTAATTAGGGTGGCCCCAGGCTGAGAACCTGCTGCTGGACACCAACACCAACATGGAGATCCCATCCCAGTGTCCCCATCCCAGTGTCCCCATTCCAGTGTCCCTGTCTCTATGTCTTTGTCCCTCTGTCCCTGTTCCTGTGACAATGTCCCCATGTCCCAGTGTCCCCACTGATGTCCCCATGTCCCCAATGTCCCCGTTGATGTCCCCAGGCCGAGAACCTGCTGTTGGACGCTGACGCCAACATGGAGATCCCATCCCAGTGTCCCTCTGTCCCTGTTCCTGTGACAATGTCCCCATGTCCCTGCTGATGTCCCCATGTCCCCCCTGATGTCCCCATGTCCCCGTTGATGTCCCCAGGCCGAGAACCTGCTGCTGGACGCCGACGCCAACATCAAGATCGCGGATTTCGGCTTCAGCAACGAGTTCTCGCGGGGCTCCAAGCTGGACACGTTCTGCGGCTCGCCGCCCTACGCCGCGCCCGAGCTCTTCCAGGGCAAGAAGTACGACGGGCCCGAGGTGGACATCTGGAGCCTGGGGGTCATCCTCTACACGCTGGTCAGCGGCTCGCTGCCCTTCGACGGCCACAACCTCAAGGTGAGCGCCGGGAGGTCGCCGTCACTCCTGGGGAGCGGCCGGTCATTGTCCGGTCAGCTGTGGTCACCTGTGGTCATCTCCTGGGGAGCGGCTGGTCACTGCATGGTCACCTCCTGGGGACAGGCTGGTCACTGCGTGGTCACTGTGTGGTCACCTGTGGTCATCTCGTGGGGACCGGCTGGTCACTGCATGGTCACCTCCTGGGGAGCGGCTGGTCATTGTCCAGTCAGCTGTGGTCATCTCCTGGGGACCGGCTGGTCACTGCATGGTCACCTCCTGGGGAGCGGCTGGTCATGTTCCTGTGACAATGTCCCCATGTCCCCAATGTCCCCATGTCCCTGTTGATGTCCCCAGGCCGAGAACCTGCTGCTGGACGCCGACGCCAACATCAAGATCGCGGATTTCGGCTTCAGCAACGAGTTCTCGCGGGGCTCCAAGCTGGACACGTTCTGCGGCTCGCCGCCCTACGCCGCGCCCGAGCTCTTCCAGGGCAAGAAGTACGACGGGCCCGAGGTGGACATCTGGAGCCTGGGGGTCATCCTCTACACGCTGGTCAGCGGCTCGCTGCCCTTCGACGGCCACAACCTCAAGGTGAGCGCCGGGAGGTCGCCGTCACTCCTGGGGAGCGGCCGGTCATTGTCCGGTCAGCTGTGGTCACCTGTGGTCATCTCCTGGGGACCGGCTGGTCACTGCCCGGTCACCTGTGGTCATCTTGTGGGAACTGGCCGGTCATTGTCCAGTCAGCCGTGGTCATCTCATGGGGACTGGCCAGTCACCTGTGGTCACCTGTGGTCACCTGTGGTCACCTCCTGGGGACCAGCTGGTCATTGTCCAGTCAGCTGTGGTCACCTTATGGAGACCGGCCGGTCACCTGTGGTCACTGTCCAGTCAGCTGTGGTCACATTCTGGTCACTCTCTGGTCACCTGTGGTCACCTGGGCACTGTCCAGTCAGCTGTGGTCACCTGTGGTCACCTGTGGTCATCTCGTGGGGATCGGCTGGTCATTGTCCAGTCACCTGTGGTCATCTCATGGGGACTGGCCAGTCACTGTGTGGTCACCTGTGGTCACCTGGGCACTGTCCAGTCAGCTGTGGTCACCTGTGGTCACCTGTGGTCACCTCCTGGGGACCGGCTGGTCATTGTCCGGTCACCTGTGGTCATCTCATGGGGACCAGCCGGTCACTGCGTGGTCACCTGTGGTCATCTCCTGGGGACTGCCTGGTCACTGCATGGTCACTGTCCAGTCACCTGTGGTCACCTGGGCACTGTCCAGTCACCTGTGGTCATCTTGTGGGGACCGGCCGGTCACTGCGTGGTCACTGTGTGGTCACTGCGTGGTCACTGCGTGGTCACTTGGTCCTGACCCTTCTGGGCCACCCTACTGTGACCCCTGAGCTGCCCGCAGGGGTCACCTGGTCAGTGGTCACCGAGTGACCCCAGTGACCTTGAGTGACCCCAACTGACCTTGGGTGACCCCAGGTGACCCTGAGTGACCCCAGTGGCCTTGACTGCTCCCAGTGACCCTGAGTGACCCCCGGTGTCCCCCATGTCCCTGGTTCACCCTGGGTGACCCAGACTGACCCCAGTGACCCCGACAATGTCCCCAGTGTCCCCATGTCCCTCCCATGTCCCCAATATCCCCAATGTCCCCACTGCCCCGATGTCCCCCCAGTGTCCCCAATGTCCCCTTGTGCCCCCCCAGCAAATCATGAAGGACAAGTGGATCAACATCGGCTACGAGGGCGACGAGCTGACGCCCTACACCGAGCCCCAGGAGGACTTTGGGGACACCAAGCGCATCGGTGAGGGGACGGGGGACGCGGCGGGGACACCGCGCCGGGGACGGCGGTGGCACCGCGCCGGGGGCGGCGGTGACACCGCGCCGTGTCCCCAGAGGTGATGGTGGGCATGGGCTACACGCGGGAGGAGATCAAGGAGGCGCTGAGCACCCACAAGTACAACGAGGTGACGGCCACCTACCTGCTGCTGGGACGGCGCGGAGAGGTGGGGACACCGGGGACATCCTGGGGACACTGGGGACATCCTGGGGACATCGGGACATCGGGGACATTGAGGGACACTGGGGACATTGGGGACATTGGGGACACTGGGGACATCCAGGGGACTGGGGACATTGGGGACACGGCCACCTACCTGCTGCTGGGACGGCGCGGAGAGGTGGGGACACCGGGGACATCCTGGGGACACTGGGGACATTGGGGACATTGGGGACATGCAGGGGATTGGGGACATTGGGGACATTGAGGGGATTGGGGATCCCCGATTTGGGGAGGGGTCCCCGGTGTGGGGAGGGGTCCCAGGGACCCTTCAAACCCCCCAAATCCCCCCTAAACACCCCCCAGAGACCCCAGACCTGATTTCAAGGGACTGTCCCCAATTTTCGCGGTTTGTCCCCAATTTTTTCAGATTGTCCCCAACTTTCCCGGATTGTCCCCAATTTTTGGGGGTGTCCCCGATGTGGGGAGGGGTCCCCGGTGTGGGGAGGGGTCCCAGGGACCCTTCAAACCCCCCAAATCCCCCCTAAACACCCCCCAGAGACCCCAGACCCGATTCCCAGGGACTGTCCCCAATTTTCGCGGTTTGTCCCCAATTTTTTCGGATTGTCCCCAACTTTTTCGGGTCGTCCCCAACTTTTGGGCATGTCCCCAATTTGAGGAGGGGTCTCCAATTTGGGGAGGGGTCCCAGGAATCCTTCAAACCCCCCAAATCCCCCCTAAACACCCCCCAGAGACCCCAGACCTGATTTCAAGGGACTGTCCCCAATTTTCGCGGTTTGTCCCCAATTTTTTCAGATTGTCCCCAACTTTCCCGGATTGTCCCCAATTTTTGGGGGTGTCCCCGATGTGGGGAGGGGTCCCCGGTGTGGGGAGGGGTCCCAGGAATCCTTCAAACCCCCCAAATCCCCCCTAAACACCCCCCAGAGACCCCAGACCTGATTTCAAGGGACTGTCCCCAATTTTCGCGGTTTGTCCCCAATTTTTTCAGATTGTCCCCAACTTTCCCGGATTGTCCCCAATTTTTGGGGGTGTCCCCGATGTGGGGAGGGGTCCCCGGTGTGGGGAGGGGTCCCAGGGACCCTTCAAACCCCCCAAATCCCCCCTCGAACACCCCCCAGAGACCCCAGACCCGATTTCCAGGGACTGTCCCAAATTTTCTTAGTTTGTCCCCAATTTTCCTGGTTTGTCCCCAATTTTTTGGGGGTGTCCCCAATTCTTGGGGGTGTCCCCGATGTGGGGAGGGGTCCCCGGTGTGGGAAGGGGTCCCAAGGACCCTTCAAACTCCCCAAATCCCCCCTCGAACACCCCCCAGAGACCCCAACCCCCCCAAACCCGATTTCCAGGGACTGTCCCCAATTTTCGCGGTTTGTCCCCAATTTTCCTGGTTTGTCCCCAATTTTTCGGGGGTGTCCCCAATTTTTGGGGGTGTCCCCAATTTGGGGAGGGGTCCCAGTGTGGGGAGGGGTCCCTGACCCGTGCATGGGCCCGGGCTGGCCGCTGGCGTCCATCAGGCCGCGGAAGGGCCCCCCCAGGCGCGGGTCCTGCGCGCTCGCCTCGGCCGTGCTGAAGTGGTACTCGGTGACCTTGTCCAGCAGCTCGTGCGGGATGCCACCGCCCCGGTCCGAGATCCTGGGGACATCGGGGACACATTGGGGACATCGGGGACATCCAGGGGACTGGGGACATCGGGGACACGGCCACCTACCTGCTGCTGGGACGGCGCGGAGAGGTGGGGACACCGGGGACATCCTGGGGACACTGGGGACATTGGGGACACTGGGGACACTGGGGACATCCAGGGGATTGAGGGGAATCAGGGACATTGAGGGGATTGGGGACATTGAGGGGCTTGGGGACATCAGGGACACTGGGGACATCCAGGTGGATCAGGGGAATCAGGGACACTGGGGACATTGAGGGGATTGGGGACACTGGGGACATTTGGGGCTTGGGGACTTTGGGGGGACAATGGGGATGTTGGTGACCCTGTGCCCCCGGTGGCAGCCCGAGGGTGGCACCGCCCTGTCCCTGTCCCTGTCCCTGGGGGAGTGACAATGACCCTGGGGGGTGACAGTGACCCCGGTGACACTGTGACCCCAGTGACCCTGTGCCCCCGGTGGCAACCCGAGGGTGGCACCGCCCTGTCCCTGTCCCTGTGGGGGTGACAGTGACCCTGGGGGGTGACAGTGACCCCGGTGACACTGTGACCCCAGTGCCCCTGTGCCCCCGGTGGCAACCCGAGGGTGGCACCGCCCTGTCCCTGTCCCTGTCCCGGCCGCGGGGCGTGGCCGAGGCGCCCAACGGTGCCACCAAGTCGGGGACGTCGTCGGGGACGTCGGGGAGCCACGGCAAGGGACAGCGCGGGGGCGGCCACCACCGGCAGCGGCGGCACAGCGACTTCTGTGAGTGACACTGGGGACAGTTGGGGGGCTGGGGGGGCACCTGGGCACACCTGGGGGGGTCCCTGGGGGTCCCTGTGGTGCCCCCAGGTGCCCCCAGGTGACCCCTCCCCCCCTGTGCCCCCAGCCCCACGTGCCCCCCAGCGTGATGGGCCGCAGGAACACCTACGTGTGCTCGGGGGGGGAGCGGCACCTGCTGCTGCCCAACGGCAAGGACAGGTGAGGCTGCGCACCTGGCACACCTGGAATAACCCAAAATCACCTGAAATCCACCCAAAATTATAAAATATCCACCCAAAATTACCCAAAATCCAGCCCAAAATCACCCCAGCCCCACCTGCTGCTGCCCAACGGCAAGGACAGGTGAGGCTGCGCACCTGGCACACCTGGAATAACCCAAAATCACCTGAAATCCACCCAAAATTATAAAATATCCACCCAAAATTACCCAAAATCCAGCCCAAAATCACCCCAGCCCCACCTGCTGCTGCCCAACGGCAAGGACAGGTGAGGCTGCGCCCCTGGCACACCTGGCACACCTGGAAAAACCCAAAATCACCTGAAACCCGCCCAAAATCTACCCAAAATCACAAAATATCCACCCAAAGTTACCCAAAATCACAAAATATCCACCCAAAATCCAGCCCAAAATCACTGCAAACTCAGCCCCACGTGCCCCCCAGCGTGATGGGCCGCAGGAACACCTACGTGTGCTCGGGGGGGGAGCGGCACCTGCTGCTGCCCAACGGCAAGGACAGGTGAGGCTGCGCACCTGGCACACCTGGAATTATCAAAATCACCTGAAACCCACCCAAAATTATAAAATATCCACCCAAAATTACCCAAAAACACAAAAAATCCACCCAAAATTACCTTAAAATTACCCAAAAACCACCTCAGCCCCACCTGCTGCTGCCCAAGGGCAAGGACAGGTGAGGCTGCGCACCTGGCACACCTGGCACACCTGGAATAACCCAAAACCCACCCAAAATTACCCAAAATCACAAAATATCCACCCAAAGTTACCCAAAATCACAAAATATCCACCCAAAATCCAGCCCAAAATCACTGCAAACTCACCTGCTGCTGCCCAACGGCAAGGACAGGTGAGGCTGCGCACCTGGCACACCTGGCACACCTGGAATAACCCAAAACCCACCCAAAATTACCCAAATCCACCCAAAATCACAAAATATCCATCCAAAGTTACCCAAAATCCACCCAAAATCACCCCAGCCCCACCTGGTGCTACCCAACGGCAAGGACAGGTGAGGCTGCGCACCTGGCACACCTGGCACACCTGGAATCCACCAAAATCAACCCAAAATCTACACAGAATTACCCAAAATTACCTTAAAATCACCCAAAATCCAGCCCAAAACCACCCCAGCCCCACCTGCTGCTGCCCAAGGGCAAGGACAGGTGAGGCTGCGCACCTGGCACACCTGGCACACCTGGCACACCTGGAATCACCCAAAATCACCTGAAATGGCCCCAAAACGACCTGAAGCACCTGTGCCCATCCCAGTGGGGGGTGGGGGGGGATCACCTGTGGGGTCACCTGGGGGTGTGACCTCACCTGTGTGAGTGTGACCTCACCTGAGTGTGACGTCACCTGTGAGTGATCTCACCTGTGACCTCACCTGTGCCGTCACGTGACCCCTCCTCTCTCTCCCCTCCCCCAGCCTGCCGTCCCGCCCGCCGCCCTCCCCCTCCAGCCACTCCCTGGGCGGGGCTCACCTGGCGCACCTGGCCCGGGGCTGCCCCGCCCGCAGCACCTTCCACG
>NW_024358422.1:0-293 GCF_014805655.1 Passer montanus | reverse complement strand
GACCCTGTTAATTGAATCTCTTTTGTATCCTGAAGAGCGAAAAAAGAATGGGGTGATGGAATCCGAGGACTGTCTCTTAATGCAGCTCGCTATGCTTTGCTTCGTGTTGAAGATGGTCCTCCTCACACCAAGAACTGGAGGTAGAGTCCTATGTTTTCTGGAGTCACTTAATTCTTGAAATACAGAAATATATTGGAATACTGCTGGTAAAGCAGTGAAGTAGAGATAAAGTGAGATTGACCTTTAAAATAATGTTTTAACTTGGGCATGGCAATGATGTCATTGCAATACTA
>NW_024358421.1:0-293 GCF_014805655.1 Passer montanus | reverse complement strand
AAAACTGGGACAGGGACCCCAAAAACGGCGCCAAATCTGGGACTGGGACCCCCAAAACTGGGACAGGGACCCCAAAAACGGCCCCAAAACGGGACCGGGACCCCAAGACCGGGACAGGGACCCCAAAAATCAGGACCGGGAACCCCAAAAATGGGATCAGGACCCCCCAAAAACGGCCCCAAAACTGGACCAGGACCCCCAAAAACGGGACAGGGACCCCAAAAACGGCGCCAAAAATGGGACTGGGACCCCCAAAATCGGGCCCGGGACCCCCCGGACGGAGCCGGGACCCC
>NW_024358420.1:0-293 GCF_014805655.1 Passer montanus | reverse complement strand
CCCAGTCCCAATCCCATTATCCCAGTCCCACTCCCGTTCTCCCAGTCCCAATCCTGTTCTCTCAATCCCGTTATCCCAGTCCTATTCCCGTTACCTCGTTCCCATTCCCGGTCCCATCCAGTTCTCCCAGTTCCTGTTATCCCATTCCCACTATCCCAGTCCTATTCCCGTCATCCCGGTCCCATTCTCTTTGTCCCAGTACCAATCCCAGTCTCCCAATCCCGTTCTCCCAGTCTGCTTCCCATTATCCCGGTCCCATTCCCGTTATCCCAGTCCCAATCCCATTATCCCAG
>NW_024358419.1:0-293 GCF_014805655.1 Passer montanus | reverse complement strand
CTGGGAGGGACTGGGAGGGACAGGGAGCAAACTGGGAGGGACTGGGAGAGACTGGGATATACTGGGAGGGACTGGGATGGACTGGGAGGGACTGGGGGGGGACTGGGATATACTGGGAGAGACTAGGAGGGGACTGGGAGAGGACTGGGATGAACGGAGATGAACTGGGATGGACTGGTGTGAACTGGGCTGAACTGGGATGGACTGGGAAGTGAACCGGTCCGGACTGGTCCATACTGGTCTGAACTGGTATGAACCGGTCCATACTGGTCAGCACTGGCCAGCACTGGTCC
>NW_024358418.1:0-293 GCF_014805655.1 Passer montanus | reverse complement strand
CCCCCCGCCACATTTCCAAACACTTTCTTCCTTCATGTTTCCCACCATTTTCACCCTCTTATTTTCCACTTTTTACCTCACGTTTCCTGGCATTTTCCTCCTCTTATTTCCTATTTTTTACCTCAGGTTTTCCACCCTTTTCCCTCCTCACGTTTCCCAACATTTTCTGCTCTCATATTTCCCGCCCTTTCCCCCCCCTCACATTTCCCGACATTTCCCCTCACATTTCCCTTTTTTTATTTCATATTTTCTGCCCTCTTTCCCACTCACATTTCCTGCCATTTTCACTCTCA
>NW_024358417.1:0-293 GCF_014805655.1 Passer montanus | reverse complement strand
TGGGGAGACCCCTCCCCAAATTGGGGACCAGCCCCGGCTCGGCTCGGGGGGGTCTGGGGGTGTTTCAGCCATACTGGAGTTGGTTATTTTGGGGTTTTTTTATTTATTTTGGGGGCCCGGGGGGGTCTGGGGGGGTCTGGGGGTGTTTCAGCCATGCTGGAGTTGGTTATTTTGGGTTTTTTAATTTATTTTGGGTTTTTTTTATATTTATTTTGGGAGTCTTTGGGGCGGTTTTGGGGTGGGGGTCTTGGGGAGACCCCTCCTCAAATTGGGGACCGGCCCCGGCTCGGCCC
>NW_024358416.1:0-293 GCF_014805655.1 Passer montanus | reverse complement strand
AAACCCCAAAGCCCCCAGACCCCAAATCCCAAAACTCCAAAGCCCCAAACCCCAAATCCCGACCCTGGGGGACCCCACAACCCCAAAAACCTCAAAGCCCCCAAAGTCCCCAGACCCCAGATCCTCCAGACCCCAAATCCCGATCCTGGGGTTCCCCAAAGCCCCCAGCCCCCAAATCCCGACCCTGGGGGACCCCACAACCCCAAAAACCTCAAAGCCCCCAAAGTCCCCAGACCCCAGATCCTCCAGACCCCAAATCCCGATCCTGGGGTTCCCCAAAGCCCCCAGCCCCC
>NW_024358415.1:0-293 GCF_014805655.1 Passer montanus | reverse complement strand
GGTTTGTTGGGGTCCCAGCCCCGGGAGCAGCACTGTTTTTTCTTTTTACAACTTCTGCACACACTTGTTTATTTATTAATGTATTAGTAGATCATATTAATATTTATTATAATGTAATAAAAAACTTTCAATATTCGTCATTCAGGTATTTTGCAGGTCAGCTCCCAAATTTTTACATTTTTTGGTCCAATACATGCAAAGAATTTACACAGAAACCCTGAAAATGGAAGAATGATCTTCATTTATCTCATTAAACACCTACTGAGGCAGAGCAAGCACCAACCTGTATTTTG
>NW_024358414.1:0-293 GCF_014805655.1 Passer montanus | reverse complement strand
ACAAATTAAAAAAGGGAAAACATTTTATTTCTGTTTCGAAGCCCGTGGCTCACCAGGGGGATCTGCGCCTGGCCCATGTCCTGCACCAGCTGCGCGATCTCGGCGTCGTCCCGGTAGCCGTAGCGGCACAGCTGGAAGCCCAGCGCCCAGTAGGGCGGCAGCATCGGGCGGCCCACCAGCTGGAACGGGGGAAAAAGGGAAAATAAGAAAAAAATACAAAAAAACCTGCAAATAAACTCAACAAACCCCTTAAAAACAGCAAAGAAATGAAAGGAAAAATCAAATTCTGCTGC
>NW_024358413.1:0-293 GCF_014805655.1 Passer montanus | reverse complement strand
CCCGCCCCGTTTTTCCTGATGATTTTGGGGGGGAACCGACCCCGTGGGGGCCGATCCTGCCCCGGGACCCCTCCCCAAATTGCCCCCTCCCCAGCTGCAGCCTGGCGGTGCAGCTGGCGCGGGTCAGGGAGACCGTGCTCATCATCTCCACCGACCCTGCCCACAACATCTCGGACGCCTTCGACCAGAAGTTCTCCAAGGTGCCCACCAAGGTCACCGGCTACGACAACCTCTTCGCCATGGTGGGTCTGGGGGCGTCCCTGAGGGGGTCTGGGGGGTCCCGGGGGGGTCCC